>NW_027176728.1:1506516-1516516 GCF_023349555.1 Cebidichthys violaceus
TCAGGTAATTTAACTTAAAAGCTTTTAAGAAAAATGAACCGCAGCAAGACCGGCATAGTCCTAATAAATCCAGATGTTTAAACTAACTTCTGTAAACTTAAAAAAGAATCAACTTACTACTACGCGTCACAATCACAGCAGAGTAACGGACGTTATACGCTTGTTTTATTGGAGCGAATGGTCTCCATCTGTGGATGTGCACAGTTTTAATGAAACGCCACAATTTTATAATTCATAGCAAATTATGTTGCTGAACCCCCTGACAGAGTGACCCCACTTTGAGAACCTCCGGATCAACCCACAGACTGCATACAGGAAGTGGACGTAGTCGTTGCGACGCCACCCATTGGTTTGTGGATTGGCGTTTTCAAGCCTGAAGTTTGGCTTTTTTGCGGTTGCCATCTTTGTTTTTTTTTTTGCAACCAGGGAACAGAACTGACCATATTTGGAATGTGGAGGAGTGACGTAGAGACGCCCTAAAGCTTCTCCTGCTTTATGGTCTGTTTGACTCTAAATGGATCATAACTTACTAAATGAACATCGTGCTGTATTGAAGAAGACTGTAAACTAGAGATTGAGACCATAAACTCATGTTTACAATGTTTACTGAGGGAATAAATCAAGAGAGAAGTAGAGTCATTTTAGACTAGACTTCTATACAACCAGAGGAGTCGCCCCCTGCTGGACACTAGAGAGAATGCAAGTTTCAGGCACTTCTGCATTGCACTGCATGAATGTTGCTGTCTGGTTCAGCCGAGCCACGCTAAATATAGGATAGGCTAAAGCCAAGTGTTGCTAATAGTAGCACTAGGGTGATTCTAAATCAATGCTAGGCTAATGTTCGTCTTGTGGCTATTTTTAGGTGGCAGCACGTTGGGTCCTTCTTCTCTTACAACACTGTGACATCCCATCTGAATGAAATGGGAACTGTGTGTGTGTGTGTGTGTGTGTGTGTGTGTGTGTGTGTGTGTGTGTGTGTGTGTGTGTGTGTGTGTGTGTGTGTGTGTGTGTGCGCACATCGAGTGATGTAATAGTCAGACAACATTTTCCGGACTAATCAATCGCTGGTTCTCTCTCTCTCTCTCTCTCTCTCTCTCTCTCTCTCTCTCTCTCTCTCTCTCTCTCTCTCTCTCTCTCTCTGTTTGTCCGTCCCACAGTGGTGGAGGTGAAGAGCAGCCTCCCATCGGGCATGCAGAGCCCAGTAGGAACAGCAGGCGAGCAGAGAGGAGGAGGCGGAGAAGGAGGTGAGTAGGGAGTCAAGAGTTACTTAAAGGGGAACTCCACCGACATAAGGACGCAAATTAAAGTAAGCGAACAGAGCAACGTGATCAGGATAAATAAAGAGCGACCTCTCGTCTGTCGCCATTTTTTCCAGGTGGGGGTCCAGGAGAAGGCCCAGGAGGAGGAGGAGGAGGAGGCCCAGTGGATCTGCGGACCGAGCCCAGGGTGGGGTCTCTGTCTGGGGGGGCGGCGGCGGCGGCGGCGGCGGCGGCGGTGGACACGGCCATGAGGGAGCAGCAGCTCCAGCAGGAACTGGTGCTCCTCAAGCAGCAGCAGGAGCTCCAGAAGCAGCTGCTGTTCGCGGAGTTCCAGAAGAAACACGAAGTGCTCACGAGGCAACACGAGGTCCAGCTGCAGGAGCACCTGAAGGTAGGCATCCACGCGTTTCAGTCGCTCCCCGAAAAAAAACCAACCCCACTCTCTCCTCGTCACCTCAGTAAAATGTGAATGTGTGTGTGTGTGCGCGTGTGCATGTGTGTGTGTGCAAGCAACAACAGGAGCTGTTGGCGGCGAAGCGGCAGCAGGAGCTGGAGCAGAAGAGGAAGCTGGAGCAGCAGAGGCACGAGGAGCAGGAGAAGCACCGGCTGGAGCAGCAGCTGCTGCTGCTGAGGAACAAGGAGAAGGGCAAAGAGAGTAGGTGACGCCGGCACCGCTGTCCACCCACGAGACAAAGCGTCCCCGTCCCCCCGTCGTCCCCCCCCCGGACCCACCGCCCCTCACTCTTGTGATGTGCTTTTTTTTTGTCCCCTGAAGGTGCCATCGCCAGTACAGAGGTGAAGCTGAAGCTGCAGGAGTTCCTTCTCAATAAGAAAGAGCCCGGCATCGGCGGACTGAACCATTCCTTCTCCCCAAAGTGCTGGTGAGGATGGTGGCTTGATAAATACATAATGAATAATAAATAAAATAATTTCCCAATAAGACATCATCACTTTTTAAATAAATACATCAACAGTAATGTATTCCGTGTCTGAAAAGGGCCAGAAGAGACACAAGTTCATTTCAACAGTCCCTACAGGAAGAGAACGTCCTGTAGGGTTTTGTGTCAGTCCTCGCAAAGCTTTTTCCCCCCAAATCCATTTTGAACCAACGTTCAGAAATACAACATCAATCCGAAAATGTTTCCACAGCAACAGGAAATAACAGGAGAGGTATTCTAGGAAATGTAGGAAAAGTGAAGTGAAGAAAATGACACTTAGCGGCCGCCTAATTCGCTTCCTCCTCCTGTGTGTGTGTGTGTGTGTGTGTGTGCGTGTGCGTGTGCGCAGGGGAGCCCAGCACATCTCCCTGGATCAGGGCTCTCCTCCGCAGAGCAACACCCCAGGAACTCCTCCCTCCTACAAACTGCCCCCGCTGCTGGGGAACTACGAAGGCAAAGACGACTTCCCGCTCCGCAAGACAGGTAGGAGACGGATGCAGACAGTGGGAGGATATGTGTTTTTGTGTGTGTGTGTGTGTGTGTGTGTGTGTGTGTGTGTGTGCGTGATTTGTCACTTTGCCATTTAAAAGTTATCTGACGAAGGATTTTGCGGAGGTGGAGTGTGGTGTGTTTATGTTATATGTATGTGTGTATGTGTGAGTCAGTGTGAGTCTGACTCACCAGGGAAGAGGTAGCCCAAATCTAAAGGGAACACACACACACACACACATATACATACACACACACACACACGCATTTCAGTTATAACCAGGCGGCAACCTCCGCTTCTGAAAAGTGAAGCCGATGCAGAAGTGCCTTAAACCTGCATTCTCTCTAATGTCCATCAGGGGGTGACTCCTCTGGTTGTATAGAAGTCTAGTCTAAAATGACTCTACTTCTCACTTGATCTATTACCTCAGTAAACACTGTAAACATGAGTGTATGGTCTCAAAAGTCCTCCTCAATCCAAGTATGGTCCCTTCCATTCGTTGGTTGGCAAAATCCAAGAACGAACTCGAGGCTTCAAAATGGTAGTCCACAAACCAATGGGTGACATCACAACGTCTACGCCCACTTCTTATATAAAGTCAGTAGTTCCGTCTGCTTGCATGTGAAAGCATTTTCGACATGTTCTAGTCAGTCAGATCAGTCATTGGCCGCCCTGATCCCACATAGTCCATAGGTAAGCAATGATAAAACATCCAGGTTTTCCCCCTTTTAGGACCTCTGGAAGCTGTTCAGGCGGCTCCAACCAATAAAACATAGATGCTTACCCTTCTTCCTGCTCTCTGCCCTCAACCTTGACTTTTAGACCAAAGCCACCTTAAAATACACCTGCTGTGGCTGCTCATCCAGCAAAACCGGCCAGCCGGGCCAAAATGTAACGTAGGATTTACCAAGACAGCCTGCTCTCCGATAGTCTCCTGTTGGCAAATCACCAGGCGCCTTAAATACCCCCCACCAAATACTCTGCAGAGCAAAAACCCTGCCCTTGAAAAGGGAATGAAACAAATAACACAAGATGAAATGCTACAGTCACGCAGTGTATATGCTTAGGGCTTTTATTGTGAAAGGTAAGAACGGAAGAAATGGATCTGGTCTGCGCTGCCTTTGTCGAGGTTGAAAGGAGGACTAAAGTTTGCCGCCTTCGCTCGTTGTTGTTGTGCTACATAAGATCTTTTTGAAAATATCCGTTCCGAACGACGTGATTGGTTGATGCCTTTATTCGCAATGTTAAAGCTACGAAAGATCTACTTGGCTCCAGAAAAAAAACTGACGTTGCTTTTTTTTCTCTGCACCGTAATATTCACGTTCTGTGTGGAATGACAAAAACGGAAGTTTGAACAAATATGTTGTTGTGTAAATTAGGTCTGGGCGATGTGGAGAAAAATCAAATATCAGAGCATTTGTAACAAAATGCCTCTACTGGTATTGGGACGATATTGTAGGGTTGACCATTGGTGCTTTTACAAAATATCTACATTTTAGATTTCTGATAAATAATCAGCAATAATGTGGATATGATGACTAAGTGCGCAACGGCAAATAATAGAACTGGTAAGTTCAGAAAATGACATTGTTTTACTGTAATGCAGCCTATTAAAAACCAGGAAAAGACAACACTTGTATAACAATAATGGGTTATCCAAAATCTAAAACATAATCGGTATATATAGCCCAGCCCTAGTGCCAATTAGTCGCACGGAAACACATATTTTGGCACCGAGCTGAGCTGTTCCCCCCCCCCCCCCCCCCCCCCTGTCTCCAGTGTCGGAGCCCAACCTGAAGGTGCGTTCGCGGTTGAAGCAGAAGGTGGCAGAGAGGCGGAGCTCTCCGCTTCTCCGCAGGAAGGACGGAACCGTTATCAGCACCTTTAAGAAGAGAGCCATAGAGATATCAGGTGAACACACACACAATGCTGCAGGTGACGGCGTTCTGCATTCTGAAAGGAGCTCAAGGTGGCAAACAGTCAGAAAAACACAGTCATAGTGCGTTTAGTGTAATGTGTAATTTGCATTTTTTTAACTCTCTCTCTCTCTCTCTCTCTCTCTCTCTCTCTCTCTCTCTCTCTCGCTCTTTTTCTGTGCGTCTTTGTCTCTCGACCAGTGTCCTCTCTCTGTAACAGCGCTCCAGGTTCTGGTCCCAGCAGTCCCAACAGTTCCAACTCGGCTATCGCCAATGGCAACACGGGGTCGGTCCCCAACATACAGACTGAGGTACATCAACACTTTATGTTTATGGTTCCTTTACACTCACCGACTCATGCTGGTTTCATTTTACACCATGTCATGTCTTCATACTGGACACACAGCTCCAGCCTGCCCCCTACAGTTCACTGTGGTTTGTACATTTACAAAACAAGTGTTTTAACATACATCAAAACCTGTGCAGAAGTGAATAGGTGACTAGCTGGAACAGTTTAAACAAAAGTGATTTTATAGTTATATTAATAATAAAGAAGACTTGAAGGGAATTTTAAAAGGGTGTTAAGGGGTTAATATGGAATTTTAATAAATATGTGATAGATGGGATGGAACTGCCAGTGAGGGGTAAAATGTGCTGCAGTCTGACCCTTTAAAAACCTCTCGCCGGATGTTGTTCTTTGCATTACTTGAATAGTTTAATGGCTTTAAATTAAAAACCATAATAGCTCGAGCGTTCATTCTTTTCGCAGCAGAAGGTCTGTCTTTACGTTGCTATCAGCGCCTTTACAGTGTCAAATATTTTTTTTAAATGGCTCAAATTATGTTCGTTGTGTTGAAAATTATTCTGTTCATGTTTCTAAAGTTTAAATTATTTAAGAAAGAATATGTACTGTATATTGTGCATCTGTATTCAGTCAGATTTATTTTATTATTTAATAATTCATCACTTAAAACGATTATTATGGTTTGTTGAATTCCATAACCTTTTAGTTTAGGTTGTACAGATTTTAGGGATGTGAAGCATTTGAAGGTAATCCCAAGAAATTAGATTAGATAGATTTATCTAGGACATGTTAACAAATTATAAGAAAACAGAACATGTGATAATCACATTAGTACCAATGGAGGCAACATTTTCATTACTGTGAAAAAACAACATCCAGACTTCTTGCATATGTGTGGACATTTAAAAACACAGGTCCAAGAAAAATGTCTAAACCACCGGTGGAGACTTTTATTAAGATGGAGAATACCTTAGAAAAGACTCAATATTATGTGTTTGGTTTGGTTTTTAGGGGAAATATAGCAGCACGTCATCAGCGTAGCATTGATAAGGAATGTTTTATAAACAGATCCCAGCATAGAGATGTTTAATGCAAAGTAAATAGGGTGTAAAATAGAACCTTAGAGTAACACAAGAGACGGTAGCACAAAAGTCTATGTTGTCGTTAAGAAACAAACCACTCCGAAGTGTTCAAATTGAATGCCTGATAAACATTTGAATCAATACTTTGGTACATCTTGAAACTATTTAGATTATCTCTCCAGGTTATTTCATTACAGGTTGAATCACAGACTACTCAAACATAACCACTCACTAGGGAGGAGTTTATTATGGGCTTAACTGTATCAACTACTTCCTTAAGAGGGCATTCTAAAGTGGAATTCTCGCCTTGAATTCCAGTGATGACTGAACAGATGTCAACAGGTTGTGGGTGTTTCCTTGTTGGAGCGTGGAGCATGGTCCTCCTTTTCTGAACGGGGATAATGAGGCTTGTAAATACCGGCTCACAGGCATCATCATCATTTATCCCAATATGTGCAGGTTGGCTTTTATATGAGGATTGAAGCCTGGAGACAACTGAGATCATTGGCAGATGTGTTTGATAGGGATCAGGGCTCAACAGGAACTTTTAAAAGCGGGCTGCCAACCTGGCAACCGGGCATCAGCTTTTGGTTGCTTCTATTTTTGTATTTGCTTAAAATGCTCCTGTGTGCACATAAGTAAACGCACCAGTGCAATTTCAGCGTTGTTTGGTTCCGGTTCTGACTGTGACAGCAATATTTAAATATCACTAATGTAACAAATACAAAATATTTATTTATCCCTATTTTTTTTTTTTTACAGTTAAAAAGTAAGAATTTGGTTTCCAATATACCTTGAAACAGCCAATCCCAAGAAAGAAGCTCTAGAGAGAGGCTTCAGAGAGTGGACAGACTTGATTTGAGAGAGATTGTGTTTGTCGGAGCTTACGGTAGATGTAAAAAACAATGGTTACCATAGCAACTTGGAAGAATCTACAGTGAATACCAGCGGATAACCATCAGACCACCCCATCAACTAACCAGTCTGCCTACGTGTCTGTCCGTCTGTCTGTCTGCAGCTGAGATCTCTCCATCAGACACTGGGGGCTGATGGGACATTGAGTCCTCTGAATCTCTACACCTCGCCCTCCTTGCCGAATATTTCCCTGGGCCTCCCTGCCAACACACACATCACGGTGGGTCAACGCAGCACTCCAAAAAAAACACAGAGGTGCACAAAAACACATTCTGAAAATATGTAACGCCAGCATCCTGTAGAAGAGAATGAGACGATTAGTGATGTTATCTTCACAGTAGACATAATGTAGGGTTTGCTGCTTCTGTTCTCTCTGGGGCTATAGTATAGTAATACGGCACAATTGACCGTTCACTAGTTAGTTACCGTTGCAGATTTATAACAGTGTCTTAAATAGCTATAATATTTCACCCAGAAGTAGAAAAGAAAAACAGGCTGAAATGATGGCTGTGGATTTTTATCAACTCTAGTGGTTGAGTGGTGGGTGCCTTGACTTGTCTGTGTGGTAACCATGGTAATGTCGTGTGTTCCCCCCCCCCCCCCCCCTCCCCCCTCCACAGACCTCCCAGGCACTGTCCAACCAGCAAGAGGCTGAGCGTCAAGCCATCCAATCGCTGCGAGGGGGCGGAGCTCTAACAGGGAAGTTTCTCTCCACATCCTCCCTACCGGCAGGTAAGCTTTACCATAACTCATTAATTATGAGTTATTACCCTTAAATGATTACGTTTCAGTAATATACAGTGTATAACTGTATATAAATATGTATGCAAATATCAGTGTCGTTCAATATGATTTATTCACTTTTAGTTTTCAAATTGATTCTGTTATTTGGAGCGAGTCATGAGTTATTAATGTTTCTTTGCAGGGGTGGGGCATGAGGTAGAGACAGCGCCCCCCAGCTCTCATTCCGCCCATTCCTCGTTATTGCAACATGTACTACTGCTGGAGCAGGCCAGACAACAGACTGCTATGCTAGCTGGTACCTACACACACACACACACACACACACACACACACACACACACACACACAAGTACACTTAAGTGCATGCACACATCCAGGTTAGTGTCCACCCTTAACTCATTGTCTTTCTGCTATGACCCTCCGCCTACTTAGTCCCCATGTACAGCCAGTCACCGTTGGTTACGGCTGAGAGAGGCGTGTCCAGCGGCATGCGGGCGGTCAACAAGTTGCCTCGCCACCGGCCGTTGGCTCGGACCCAGAGTGCACCTCTGCCCCAGTCCCCCCAGGCCCTGCAGCAGCTGGTGGTCCAGCAGCAACACCAGCACTTCCTGGAGAAACACTACAAAGTAAAAAAAAAAAAACCACCAAAAAAACGTTCACACACACAAATTCACACATGCGCACGCTCACTTACTAACATCACCTTGTGTGTGTGTGTGTGTGTGTGTGTGTGTGTGTGTGTGTGTGTGTGTGTGTGTGTGTGTGTGTGTGTAGATTCTATCGAAAGGGGCGGAGCTTCCTAGGCCTCCGCCCACCCACCCAGAGGAGACTGAGGAGGAGCTAACAGAGACCAATGACATGCAGGAGGAAGACGACGGGGCGAGCCTTCACAGGTGTGCCATTTTTGACAGCAGTCAGCATCAATGACTGAGCAGTCTTTATTTCTATATACTGTACGTTACCGTACCTGTCACTCTGACCAATCAGGCTTCAGAAGGAGGGGTCAGACGACAGCACACCCTCCTCCGAGCGGCTCGGTGTGCACGTGAAGTGTGAGGAAGAGCATGGGAGCGTGCACGTGAAAGGGGAGAGCACAGAGAGCGAGCTGGATGAAGAGGAGGAAGACGACGACGTCATCCAGCTGAGGGAGGGCGACGAAGAGGAGAGGGGGAGCTACACGCAGGTCTGTGTGCTCGCAATGCTTTGCTCTGTAGAGACTGGTGTGATGCTAGTGAGGCTATGATAAATAGTTGAACTAGTTAGCTAACATTAATGGATAAATCGTTGAACTAGTTAGCTAACATTAATGGATAAATGGTTGAACTAGTTAGCTAACATTAATGGATAAATGGTTGAAATAGTTAGCTAACATTAATGGATAAATGGTTGAAATAGTTAGCTAAAATAATGGATAAATGGGTGAAATAGTTAACTAAAAGTAATGAATAAATGGTTGAAATAGTTAGCTAAAATAATGGATAAATGGGTGAAATAGTTAACTAAAAGTAATGAATAAATGGTTGAAATAGTTAGCTAAAATAATGGATAAATGGGTGAAATAGTTAGCTAAAATAATGGATAAATGGGTGAAATAGTTAGCTAAAATAATGGATAAATGGGTGAAATAGTTAGCTAAAATAATGGATAAATGGGTGAAATAGTTAGCTAAAATAATGGATAAATGGGTGAAATAGTTAACTAAAATAATGGATAAATGGGTGAAATAGTTAGCTAAAATAATGGATAAATGGGTGAAATAGTTAACTAAAAGTAATGAATAAATGGTTGAAATAGTTAACTAAAATAATGGATAAATGGGTGAAATAGTTAGCTAAAATAATGGATAAATGGGTGAAATAGTTAGCTAAAATAATGGATAAATGGGTGAAATAGTTAGCTAAAATAATGGATAAATGGGTGAAATAGTTAACTAAAATAATGGATAAATGGGTGAAATAGTTAGCTAAAAGTAATGGATAAATGGGTGAAATAGTTAGCTAAAATAATGGATAAATGGGTGAAATAGTTAGCTAAAATAATGGATAAATGGGTGAAATAGTTAACTAAAATAATGGATAAATGGGTGAAATAGTTAGCTAAAAGTAATGGATAAATGGGTGAAATAGTTAGCTAAAAGTAATGGATAAATGGGTGAAATAGTTAGCTAAAATAATGGATAAATGGGTGAAATAGTTAGCTAAAATAATGGATAAATGGGTGAAATAGTTAGCTAAAATAATGGATAAATGGGTGAAATAGTTAGCTAAAAGTAATGGATGAATAATTGAAACACTTGTAATGAATATTTTTGTACATAACTGGCTAGAAGTAGCGGATAAATGGTTGATAAGT
>NW_027176728.1:1521516-1524016 GCF_023349555.1 Cebidichthys violaceus
TGTTTTTTTAATTCAGTAGCCATCACTGCCAAGCTGCTGCAACAGAAGCTGGGCGTGGGCAAGATCCTCATTGTGGACTGGGTGAGTCGCACTGACACACACACACACACACACACACACACACACACACACACACACACACACACACACGCACACACAATCTGTCGGCATTGTCACCTGGAAAGAATTTCACTTCTTTATTTACTTCTTCTTTCAGCATAAAAGCGTGAATTACTCATTCAAAATGATTACTATTCATAGACAATTCCAGTTTTATTTAAAAATTGTTGAATGGAGTAATAGTTTATTACTTAATAGCTCACCGCTAAATCTGTTGCACTATTGTCTAAGATTCCCACTGTCCATATTCACGTTACACTGACATGACTGTGAGGCTCACTGTTCATATCATAAGAGGGAAAAAGCGGCTCAACCCTCAACACCTGCAGCTTAATGATATTCCTGCTGTTTCTGCTGCAAAGAAACACCCCCGCGGATTACTGTGCTGTTGTTATGTATCGAACTTAAACAACGGCCCGGCATCTACCAAGCACCCCGCTGGTACTGTACAGTAGAGGGCGGGCTGCACCGCCCCCAGTCTGGAGGAACAGACGGATACCAATGCGCTGCTGGATGGGGCCAGCAGCCAAACGTATTTTAACCTCCTACAGAAGTCTGTGTAAGTGTTCGCTGTATTCACAATATTTTCTCGATGGGGAACTGCAGCTGTGATATGCTTCCTGTGCTATCTTCAAAGCCACCAGACTCCTTTGACAAAAACAGTCATTTTAACTTTTTTGGACTACCACGGCAACAACTGGTTAGTGAGTTTGTGTTGTGGTGTGACTTTGGTGTTTTAAAGGGTTAGTAGGGATTAGTCGACCTGCAACTCCCGTTTTTCTGCAAGGTAAACATTTTTTGTCAGTGGAGTCTGGTGGCTTTGAAGCAGAGACGGATACAACGGCTTCAGTTCCCCGTCAGAAAGGCCGTCTGACGGCAAGGGGAAGATATTCTAAATACAGAGTACACTTTAACTGATAATGACGTTTTTCGGTGGCTTACATACATGTTGGTGCCCCCCCCCCCCCCAAAAAAAAAAATCCAAACTGTACCTTTTTAATAGTTTTCTGAGCAGGCTTTTTTTTTTCAATAAACCAAACGCAGTGTGTTCAGAGTGTCTGTATCGCAACACGGCCTATTGACCTTCTCTCTCACGCCACCGCAGGACATTCACCATGGCAACGGCACCCAGCAGGCCTTCTACAGTGACCCCAACGTCCTCTACATCTCCCTCCATCGCTACGACGACGGCAACTTCTTTCCTGGCAGCGGAGCTCCAGAGGAGGTACACACACACACACACACACACACACACACACACACACACACACACACACACACACACACACACACACACACACAAAAAGCAGAAATAGTTCAGAAATAGATGAACCGGTGTCATATGCCCCATGTTCTGAAAATGACTAATAACTACAACACTCCATGCTCACCCACTGGAATCTCTCTCTGACCTTTAGCTGAATGGTGACGCTCCCCCGCTGGGTATAAGTCAACTATTATCTCAGAATAACATGAGGCCAAAACGTATTATTAGTAAAACACTTAAGCGGTGATGATACTGCCAGTGTGTTTAAAAGCACCCTGTGTGTGTGTGTGTGTGTGTGTGTGTGTGTGCGCGTGTGTGTGTGTGTGTGTGTTTAGTTATGCTTTCATTTGTCAGACTAAATCACATGGAGTGTATCCTTGAGGCCTGACAAATGCATTTACTTCCTCGTGAAACCTTGTTTATCGAGCCCGTTCTCTCAAACAACAAACAACAAACCAGCCCAAATCTGGCGCCTCCGCCTCCAGTCTGCCGTGGTGCCATCTTGCCGTGGACCGCTCCTTGCTGCCATCTGCTGGACCAGTGGCTGGTGGCGATGGCTACTAACAGCCCTGATTTAATACTTTTATTCCTCACAAGAGTGGAACAGAGTGGATACAAATCTCTCCTGCTTCTGTAACTGTAAGCAGTAGAGTAGGAAATACAAAACAGGGTCAGCCTCCCGATTGGCTCCCCAGTCCCACCACTCATGAATCATAATGTGGTTTTAGAGCGCTGTATGTGTGCGCTCTTTTTACCCTTGTGATTTATTGGTCATTTAATCTACAAATATTTGATAGTCCAGTGAAGCACACAGACACACAAGGCTGAATCTGTCTCCCTCTCTGCAGGTGGGATCAGCAGCTGGTGTTGGTTTCAATGTGAACATAGCGTGGACCGGAGGAGTAGAGCCGCCTATGGGGGATGTGGAGTACCTCACTGCCTTCAGGTACTCATTAATACGACGGTTGATGCATTGGTTCAAATTCGTGCAAAATGCCGAAAAGGTTAAGCAACATGCTGTAAAGTGTGTGTGTGTGTGTGTGTGTGTGTGTGTGTGTGTGTGTGTGTGTGTGTGTGTGTGTGTGTGTGTGTGTGTGTGTGTGTGTGTAGAAG
>NW_027176728.1:1529016-1546172 GCF_023349555.1 Cebidichthys violaceus
ACCCACCATGTTTTAAACTACGACCAACGACGAATAGAATTTTGCCGGCATCTAGTGGCCATTAGAGGAACTGCAGCGTAAGATATGTTGTGTCTGGTTTATCACAAGTTGGGCCTTATTTCTTTATAGATTTAAGCCGTCGTTTCCATAGATAGTAAGAACAACGTGCTGATCAGGTTAATCTGGAAACTCGAGAACTTCAATAAACGCAAGTTTGACGGAGAAAGAAACACGAGCGGGCGCAAACGAGTAGGAACCCACAGCTGTGCTCCTGTGCGGTGACGGAGTATCAAATGTGAAGCGCTGTACCCAAAGAGGAGTCCACTCAGGACCTTTTACTACATTCAGTGTGTGTTTGAGTTGGTCTCAGAGGTCTGAAACAACTATTCACAGTAAACTTCAGCCTTTTGTAGTCGCGACGTTTGCCGCGTTGGGACGCGTCAGCTCACTGCAGTGAGTCCCACCAGAGTGGAATAGTCACAAGTCGTGGTGGTTGCCGCTCTATGACCGGTGCTGACGGGTTTGATGGTTCGTGTCGTCTCCTCCCCACTCCAGAGGCCGCACAGCTTTACCGTCGCTGCCGCACACACACACACACACACACACACACACACACCCGCGCACACACAGGTGACACGCACACTTTCACGCACAGACTATTTTGCTACACAAGTTAAATACTGTACATTTCTTGATATGTTTGATACTGTGGTGTAAATGTAGTGTCCTGCTATGATGCGGTGTGTGTGTGTGTGTGTCTGTGTGTGTGTGTGGGGGGTGGGGGGGTTCGGTATCTCCCTCCCTCTCGTCTCTTTTTGAAAGGGAGACGTTCTCTCCGTTACCTTTCTCTCTCGTCCGGCTCGTGACTGAAAAATTGGAGAAAAACAACAACAACAAAAAGAAACCGCCACGCCGCTTCGTTGGAACCGAACACAAGCACATTCCTGACTCGTCTCTGTCGCGTGCTGTCGTTTTATCCGCATTCTTTCCTGTCGCGACGATACAACACGTGTCTAGTTCTCGCCGACTCACATGTACATAAAGCGCATATCTGTGTACACATGTGCAATACACGCTATTCGAGCAATCTATTACTGTGACTATTATTGATGATGATACTTTCAGCCCGTTTCTTTTCTTCCACCTGCTCGTCCCCTATTGTGTTGCAGGAGCTTAAAAAGGGAAGAACTCTGGTGATTCTTCACGCTCACGTTCATTTCGGGGGCTCATGGACATTTTAATGGAGCCCTTCTTTCTTTTCTTTTTTTTGTATTACTCTCACTGTAATGTTGTGACGTTGATCCTGATTCTCTGTTTCTTTGTGTGTTTTTTTTAAAGTGGGCCTGTTGTTAAACTTGTCTGGAAACTCAATAAAGCAATTCACTGACTGTCTTGTTGCAGGGCCACATCACTCCCTTGTTTCTGCTCTGCATGCTAAGCTAACCTAACCTCCATAATCCTAATAATAATTATCCATCATCCTCTCGTCTAACTCGCAGGAAACAGATTAAACATTTCCCAAAATGTCGAGCTATTCCGCTTGAGTCGAATCGCACAATGCTGAGACCACATTTTGATCTGCTTCATCAGTTGTCAGAAACGCCTCGTCATTATCTGTATTTAATAATTACACACACACATATATATAGATAGATAGATAGATAGATAGATAGATAGATAGATAGATAGATAGATAGGAAATAATGCTTTTTCTTACCCCTGAAGGATACAAATATCACATCAGTAAAACACAGAAAGTTTAGAACGATAAAAACGACATCCAGCTGTACAAATGATCACATAAATGTTTGACGTGTGAGAAAATAATCTTTGTGACGCAGCAGAACACGTTCGATTATGGTGCAGTAGAACACGTTCTGCTATGGTGCAGTAGAACACGTTCTGTGATGCAGTAGAACACGTTCTTCTATGGTGCAGTAGAACATGTTCTGCTATGGTGCAGTAGAACATGTCCTATGATGCAGTAGAACACGTTCTGCTATGGTGCAGTAGAACACGTTCTATGATGCAGTAGAACACGTTCTGCTATGGTGCAGTAGAACACGTTCTATGATGCAGTAGAACATGTTCTGCTATGGTGCAGTAGAACATGTTCCGCTATGGTGCAGTAGAACAAGTTCTGCTATGGTGCAGTAGAACATGTTCTATGATGCAGTAGAACATGTTCTGCTATGGTGCAGTAGAACACGTTCTATGATGCAGTAGAACACGTTCTGCTATGGTGCAGTAGAACACGTTCTATGATGCAGTAGAACACGTTCTTCTATGGTGCAGTAGAACATGTTCTGCTATGGTGCAGTAGAACATGTCCTATGATGCAGTAGAACACGTTCTGCTATGGTGCAGTAGAACACGTTCTATGATGCAGTAGAACATGTTCTGCTATGGTGCAGTAGAACATGTTCCGCTATGGTGCAGTAGAACAAGTTCTGCTATGGTGCAGTAGAACATGTTCTATGATGCAGTAGAACATGTTCTGCTATGGTGCAGTAGAACACGTTCTATGATGCAGTAGAACACGTTCTGCTATGGTGCAGTAGAACACGTTCTGCTATGGTGCAGTAGAACACGTTCTATGATGCAGTAGAACACGTTCTGCTATGGTGCAGTAGAACATGTTCTGTGATGCAGTAGAACATGTTCTGCTATGGTGCAGTAGAACACGTCCTGCTATGGTGCAGTAGAACACGTTCTATGATGCAGTAGAACACGTTCTGCTATGGTGCAGTAGAACACGTTCTATGATGCAGTAGAACACGTTCTATGATGCAGTAGAACATGTTCTGCTATGATGCAGTAGAACACGTTCTACGGTGCAGTAGAACACGTTCTGCTATGGTGCAGTAGAACACGTTCTATGGTGCAGTAGAACACGTTCTGCTATGGTGCAGTAGGACACGTTCTGCTATGATGCAGTAGAACACGTTCTGCTATGGTGCAGTAAAACACGTTCTGCTATGGTGCAGTAGAACACGTTCTGCTATGGTGCAGTAGAACACGTTCTATGATGCAGTAAAACACGTTCTGCTATGGTGCAATAGAACACGTTCTATGATGCAGTAGAACATGTTCTGCTATGGTGCAGTAGAACACGTTCTGTTATGGTGCAGTAGAACATGTTCTATGATGCAGTAGAACATGTTCTGCTATGGTGCAGTAGAACAAGTTCTGCTATGGTGCAGTAGAACATGTTCTATGATGCAGTAGAACACGTTCTGCTATGGTGCAGTAGAACATGTTCTATGATGCAGTAGAACATGTTCTGCTATGATGCAGTAGAACACGTTCTGCTATGGTGCAGTAGAACATGTTCTATGATGCAGTAGAACATGTTCTGCTATGATGCAGTAGAACACGTTCTGCTATGGTGCAGTAGAACACGTTCTATGGTGCAGTAGAACACGTTCTGCTATGGTGCAGTAGAACACGTTCTATGATGCAGTAGAACACGTTCAGCTATGGTGCAGTAAAACACGTTCTGCTATGGTGCAGTAGAACACGTTCTGCTATGATGCAGTAGAACACGTTCTGCTATGGTGCAGTAGAACACGTTCTATGATGCAGTAAAACACGTTCTGCTATTGTGCAATAGAACACGTTCTATGATGCAGTAGAACATGTTCTGCTATGGTGCAGTAGAACAAGTTCTGTTATGGTGCAGCAGAACATGTTCTATGATGCAGTAGAACATGTTCTGCTATGGTGCAGTAGAACAAGTTCTGCTATGGTGCAGTAGAACAAGTTCTATGATGCAGTAGAACACGTTCTGCTATGGTGCAGTAGAACATGTTCTATGATGCAGTAGAACACGTTCTATGGTGCAGTAGAACACGTTCTATGACGCAGTAGAACACGTTCTATGACGCAGTAGAACACGTTCTGCTATGGTGCAGTAGAACACGTTCTATGATGCAGTAGAACATGTTCTGCTATGGTGCAGTAGAACACGTTCTACGATGCAGTAGAACATGTTCTGCTATGGTGCAGTAGAACACGTTCTACGATGCAGTAGAACATGTTCTGCTATGGTGCAGTAGAACAAGTTCTATGATGCAGTAGAACATGTTCTGCTATGGTGCAGTAGAACATGTTCTATGATGCAGTAGAACACGTTCTATGATGCAGTAGAACACGTTCTATGATGCAGTAGAACATGTTCTGCTATGCAGTAGAACACGTTCTACGATGCAGTAGAACATGTTCTGCTATGGTGCAGTAGAACAAGTTCTATGATGCAGTAGAACATGTTCTGCTATGGTGCAGTAGAACACGTTCTATGATGCAGTAGAACACATTCTATGATGCAGTAGAACACGTTCTTCTATGGTGCAGTAGAACATGTTCTGCTATGGTGCAGTAGAACACGTTCTACGATGCAGTAGAACATGTTCTGCTATGGTGCAGTAGAACACGTTCTTCTATGGTGCAGTAGAACACGTTCTGCTATGGTGCAGTAGAACATGTTCTATGATGCAGTGGAACATGTTCGGCTATGGTGCAGTAGAACATGTTCGGCTATGGTGCAGTAGAACAAGTTCGGCTATGGTGCAGTAGAACAAGTTCTGCTATGGTGCAGTAGAACACGTTCTATGATGCAGTAGAACACGTTCTGCTATGGTGCAGTAGAATACGTTCTATGATGCAGTAGAACATGTTCTGCTATGGTGCAGTAGAACATGTTCTGCTATGGTGCAGTAGAACATGTTCTGCTATGGTGCAGGAGAACATGTTCTGCTATGATGCAGTAGAACACGTTCTATGATGCAGTAGAACACTCTTCAACCTCTTTCAGTCCGGTGTTACTCTTTCATGTTAGCAGATTCACGCTCACTGTGTTGAGCTGTTTGGGGGAGTGTCCTGTAGCATTTTTAAAGAACTGCATTCTGGGAAGACAATGTAGTAGCCCTGGCTTCTCTGAACCATTGCTGACGGTGGGCGTTTGGACAGTGGCGGCCCGGAGGACTTGTTCCTCTGGAGGACGAGTGGCTGCCGACAGCAGAGCGTAAAGATGGTCGGCCGGTTGCCTCAGAGCTCTCTTCAGGCTCCTGATGAGATAAGATACTCTCACCAAACTCCTGTCCTGTAAACCAGCAGCATATCTGACCTGGAACTGTGGATTCAGAATAGACTTTGACTGATACCACTTTTTCTAATTTGGCTCAGGATGTTTGGTGCCACCATAATGATTTCAGGATTACCAAACCCCTGCTTGAATATCAAACCGTTCACATTGATTATTTACTGAGAGTAGAATAAAATAAGAGCTTAGAAAGGGAGATGTAGATCCATCTTTATTTTGAATGAAATGTATTATAGTCGTCATTAGAGACATGTGGAATTTAACTTCTGCATTTAACTCATCCCTAACATATTGGGGGCGGTTAGGGGGTTTGGCGTCTTGCTCAGGGACACTTCGGCACAGCACACGGATTAGCCGAGGACAACCGTCTCTACCCAATGAGCCCCGGCATTTACAATCATACAGTTGTAAATTAAAAAACTAACATTTTAGTATGTATGTCAAAAGATAGTAATAGGAGTACGTTGAAAAAAAATTAAAAAATAGTCATAGTAGAGCATGTCAAGGTCGGCAGTGATGCGTCCTGACTCTGGTGTAGAGTGTAGTGTGTGTAGAGTGTAGTGTGTGTAAAGTGTGTAGAGTGTGTAGAGTGTAGTGTGTGTAGAGTGTGTAGTGTGTGTAGAGTGTAGTGTGTGTGTAGAGTGTAGTGTGTGTAGAGTGTGTAGTGTGTGTAGTGTGTGTAAAGTGTGTAGTGTGTGTAGAGTGTGTAGTGTGTGTAGTGTAGAGTGTGTGTAGAGTGTGTAGAGTGTAGTGTGTGTAGAGTGTGTAGAGTGTAGTGTGTGTAGAGTGTAGTATGTGTAGTGTGTGTAGAGTGTAGTGTGTGTAGAGTGTGTAGAGTGTAGAGTGTGTAGAGTGTAGTGTGTGTAGAGTGTAGTGTGTGTAGAGTGTGTAGAGTGTAGTGTGTGTAGTGTGTGTAGAGTGTAGTGTGTGTAGTGTGTAGAGTGTGTAGTGTGTGTAGAGTGTAGTGTAGAGTGTGTAGAGTGTAGTGTGTGTAGAGTGTGTAGTGTAGTGTGTGTAGAGTGTGTAGTGTGTGTAGAGTGTGTAGTGTAGTGTGTAGTGTGTGTAGAGTGTAGAGTGTGTAGAGTGTAGAGTGTAGTGTGTGTAGTGTGTGTAGAGTGTAGTGTGTGTAGAGTGTAGAGTGTAGAGTGTAGTGTGTGTAGAGTGTAGTGTGTGTAGAGTGTGTAGTGTGTGTAGAGTGTAGTGTGTGTAGAGTGTAGAGTGTGTAGAGTGTAGTGTGTGTAGAGTGTAGTGTGTGTAGAGTGTGTAGAGTGTGTAGAGTGTAGTGTGTGTAGAGTGTAGTGTGTGTAGAGTGTGTAGTGTAGTGTGTGTAGAGTGTAGTGTGTGTAGTGTGTAGAGTGTGTAGTGCGTGTAGAGTGTAGTGTGTGTAGTGTAGAGTGTGTAGAGTGTAGTGTGTGTAGAGTGTGTAGTGTAGTGTGTGTAGAGTGTGTAGTGTGTGTGGAGTGTGTAGTGTAGTGTGTGTAGAGTGTAGTGTGTGTAGAGTGTAGAGTGTGTAGAGTGTAGAGTGTAGTGTGTGTAGTGTGTGTAGAGTGTAGTGTGTGTAGAGTGTAGAGTGTAGTGTGTGTAGAGTGTAGTGTGTGTAGAGTGTGTAGTGTGTGTAGAGTGTAGAGTGTAGTGTGTGTAGAGTGTAGTGTGTGTAGAGTGTAGTGTGTGTAGTAGAGTGTAGAGTGTAGAGTGTGTAGAGTGTGTAGAGTGTAGAGTGTAGTGTGTGTAGAGTGTAGTGTGTGTAGAGTGTGTAGAGTGTAGTGTGTGTAGAGTGTAGAGTGTAGTGTGTGTGGAGTGTGGAGTGTAGTGTGTGTGTAGAGTGTGGAGTGTGGAGTGTAGTGTGTGTGTAGAGTGTGGAGTGTAGTGTGTGTGTAGAGTGTGGAGTGTGGAGTGTAGTGTGTGTGTAGAGTGTGGAGTGTAGTGTGTGTGTAGAGTGTGGAGTGTAGTGTGTGTGTAGAGTGTGGAGTGTAGTGTGTGTGGAGTGTGGAGTGTAGTGTGTGTGGAGTGTGGAGTGTAGTGTGTGTGGAGTGTGGAGTGTAGTGTGTGTGGAGTGTGGAGTGTAGTGTGTGTGGAGTGTAGTGTGTGTGGAGTGTGGAGTGTGGAGTGTAGTGTGTGTGGAGTGTGGAGTGTAGTGTGTGTGGAGTGTGGAGTGTAGTGTGTGTGTAGTGTGTGTGGAGTGTGGAGTGTAGTGTGTGTGGAGTGTGGAGTGTAGTGTGTGTGGAGTGTGGAGTGTAGTGTGTGTGGAGTGTGGAGTGTAGTGAGTGTAGTGTGTGTGGAGTGTGGAGTGTAGTGTGTGTGGAGTGTGGAGTGTAGTGTGTGTGGAGTGTGGAGTGTAGTGTGTGTGTAGTGTGTGTGGAGTGTGGAGTGTAGTGTGTGTGGAGTGTAGTGTGTGTGTAGAGTGTGGAGTGTAGTGTGTGTGTAGAGTGTGGAGTGTAGAGTGTGGAGTGTAGTGTGTGTAGAGTGTGGAGTGTAGTGTGTGTAGAGTGTGGAGTGTAGTGTGTGTAGAGTGTGGAGTGTAGTGTGTGTAGAGTGTGGAGTGTAGTGAGTGTGGAGTGTAGTGTGTGTAGAGTGTGGAGTGTAGTGTGTGGAGTGTAGTGTGTGTAGGTGTAGAGTGTAGTGTGTGTAGAGTGTAGAGTGTAGTGTGTGTAGAGTGTAGAGTGTAGTGTGTGTAGAGTGTAGAGTGTAGAGTGTAGTGTGTGTAGAGTGTAGAGTGTAGAGTGTGTAGAGTGTAGAGTGTGTAGAGTGTAGAGTGTAGTGTGTGTAGAGTGTAGTGTGTGTAGAGTGTAGTGTGTGTAGAGTGTAGAGTGTAGTGTGTGTAGAGTGTAGAGTGTGTAGAGTGTAGAGTGTAGTGTGTGTAGAGTGTAGAGTGTAGAGTGTAGTGTGTGTAGAGTGTAGAGTGTGTAGAGTGTAGTGTGTGTAGAGTGTAGTGTGTGTAGAGTGTAGAGTGTAGTGTGTGTAGAGTGTAGTGTGTGTAGAGTGTAGTGTGTGTAGAGTGTAGTGTGTGTAGAGTGTAGAGTGTAGTGTGTGTAGAGTGTAGAGTGTAGTGTGTGTAGAGTGTAGAGTGTAGTGTGTGTAGAGTGTAGTGTGTGTAGAGTGTAGTGTGTGTAGAGTGTAGAGTGTAGTGTGTGTAGAGTGTAGTGTGTGTAGAGTGTAGAGTGTAGTGTGTGTAGAGTGTAGTGTGTGTAGAGTGTAGAGTGTAGTGTGTGTAGAGTGTAGAGTGTAGTGTGTGTGTAGAGTGTAGAGTGTAGTGTGTGTAGAGTGTAGAGTGTGTAGAGTGTAGAGTGTAGAGTGTGTAGAGTGTAGAGTGTAGTGTGTGTAGAGTGTAGAGTGTAGTGTGTGTAGAGTGTAGAGTGTAGTGTGTGTAGAGTGTAGTGTGTGTAGAGTGTAGAGTGTAGAGTGTGTAGAGTGTAGAGTGTAGTGTGTGTAGAGTGTAGTGTGTGTAGAGTGTAGTGTGTGTAGAGTGTAGTGTGTGTAGAGTGTAGAGTGTAGTGTGTGTAGAGTGTGTAGAGTGTAGAGTGTAGTGTGTGTAGAGTGTAGTGTGTGTAGAGTGTAGTGTGTGTAGAGTGTGTAGAGTGTGTAGAGTGTAGTGTGTGTAGAGTGTAGTGTGTGTAGAGTGTGTAGAGTGTAGTGTGTGTAGAGTGTAGTGTAGTGTAGAGTGTGTAGAGTGTAGAGTGTGTAGAGTGTAGTGTGTGTAGAGTGTAGTGTGTGTAGAGTGTAGTGTGTGTAGAGTGTAGTGTGTGTAGTGTGTGTAGAGTGTAGAGTGTGTAGAGTGTAGTGTGTGTAGAGTGTGTAGAGTGTAGAGTGTGTAGAGTGTAGTGTGTGTAGAGTGTAGTGTGTAGTGTAGTGTGTGTAGAGTGTGTAGAGTGTAGTGTGTAGAGTGTAGTGTGTGTAGAGTGTAGTGTAGTGTGTGTAGAGTGTGTAGAGTGTAGTGTGTGTAGAGTGTAGTGTGTGTAGAGTGTAGTGTGTGTAGAGTGTGGAGTGTAGTGTGTGTAGAGTGTAGAGTGTAGTGTGTGTAGAGTGTAGAGTGTAGTGTGTGTAGAGTGTAGAGTGTGTAGAGTGTAGAGTGTAGTGTGTGTAGAGTGTAGAGTGTAGTGTGTGTAGAGTGTAGAGTGTAGTGTGTGTAGAGTGTAGAGTGTAGTGTGTGTAGAGTGTAGAGTGTGTAGAGTGTAGTGTGTGTAGAGTGTAGTGTGTGTAGAGTGTAGTGTGTGTAGAGTGTAGTGTGTAGAGTGTAGTGTGTGTAGAGTGTGTAGAGTGTAGTGTGTGGAGCGTAGAGTGTAGAGTGTAGTGTGTGTAGAGTGTGTAGAGTGTAGTGTGTGTAGAGTGTAGAGTGTAGTGTGTGTAGAGTGTAGTGTGTGTAGAGTGTAGTGTGTGTAGAGTGTGTAGAGTGTAGTGTGTAGTGTGTGTAGTGTGTGTAGAGTGTGTAGAGTGTAGTGTGTGTAGAGTGTAGTGTGTGTAGAGTGTAGAGTGTGTAGAGTGTGTACTCTGGTGGCTGATCCTCACCACAGTGATGAATGGGTGAACTGGATTATTACGCTGTAGATCTGATGAGTAGCACCAGAGCTTCATACATTATGCACACAACTTCAGTTTTTAATTAAATTTTTTTAATAATCAGTATTTTTTTTGTATTCCAGCTGAACTATTTTGTGTAGTATGTTACATACAGAGCAAATACAAAGCTATTTGAATTCCAGCTTGTAATGCTAGAGGGATAAATACTTTTGCACACGCACGCACACACACACACACACACACACACACACACACACACACACACACACACACACACACACACACACACACACACACACACACACACACACACACACATATATATGTTTCAATATAATTCATTGCAATATCAAGTAGCCCAAACCACACATCATCATGGAATGTGTTTAAGATAACTCTTATATTTCAATCATAACAGATTAATGTTCATGTGTTTGTATCATGCAAACAACTTTGAATTCTGTAAGACTTAAATATATTGACAGTAGAGAGCAAAGTCAGCAGAAGAATGGAAACACACACACACACACACACACACACACACACACACACACACACACACACTACTGCTGAGCACACTGGTTCTCCATAGTGCTGTGAGAGCCGACATGGATCACCTCCACTGTTCTTTGCTGCTTTCTTCTCTCTATCTTCTCGTCTTTCTCCTCGTCTTTGGATACAGTCACAGGAGAGCTGAGGATCGCTCACACACACACACACACACACACACACACACACACACACACACACACACACACTCATGATATACATACATACAGTATATACAGTATACGACTGTTCATTTTTGGTCTAGATCTACTGTATTTTCCACTGTATAAGTAGGAATGTATATGTTGTGTTTCTATTGCTTATTGCACACCAAAGAAGCAACTTCAGTCAATACAAAAATACAATTTTTTGATAAATGTTGCTGTCAACAATGAGTGTCAGATAGACATATCTAGATACAGCTATAGATAGATATCTATAGCTGTATCTATCAGGTGTGACTGATACTGACTTCATTCATTTCATTTCACTGTACATTGGTTTCCAGAGAGATATTATTGAGTTTATAAAGTGACTCTGCTGTTGTAAACATTACTGTTGCTGCTCTGGAAATAATATTTAGCTTCATCTAAAATATGAATAAACTCTAACACTGTTCGGAATCAATTATTATTATTCATTACTTTGTAATGCAAAAAGAACCAATAAGAGTATCAATAAAGACCCAAACGGATTAGGACCGACCAGGGAGGGATGTGAGGACGGAGGAGCCGAAGCTGCCGAATGAGAAACTTTGTTCCACCGCGTCGCTCGCTTTTGAAGTACTTCAAACTGACTGAGTCGAGCGTTCTGGACCCGACACCAGAACACACGTACTGACCTGGGGTTGGGAGCGGCAACGGGCTCTTCTCCACCGATCTTCACACTCTTCGCAGGAGGCGCCTCGGGCTCTGAACCAACAACGCAAAACGGCAAAAGTGATTAACGGAGCTCCCCACACCACACCACACGCGAGGAGGTCACAGTGTTGGCGCCAAGCCGGTACCCCCGTCTGTTTCTCTAAACCGGGAGGCGATACACTGGACTGTGGATCAGTACCTCATACAACCCCCGCTTCACCCTGTACTGCGTGTTCTTTAATGTAGAGCAGCTGGACTCTAATCCACACCTTGTGCGACGCTCGCTGCCTCAGGGCGTGCCTCCTTTGTGGCATCAGAGGAGGGCAAGGTGTCCACGGGGAACTTCTCCCTCCTCCTCTTCTGGATCACATTCTTTTTGGCATCTGGAGACGAAACATCGCGAGAGGCATCAATAACGCAGCGTGTCGTCCCTGTCGTCTCTAGAGCTCATCCACGGGGGTTCATCTCATTACCTTCCGGTTCGTACTTGTGCTGCAGCTCCTCTACTCGCAGCTGCAGTCGTATCTTGTCACTTTGAGTCTGTAGGAGGGAACATTTTGTCACATCACTATCTGTTGGAACGGTACGAGTGTTGCTCCCGGTCGCATCGCTAAGTGAGCGTGAGGTTCAGAGCCGTTACCTGTTTGAGCAGACGCTCCGACGAGAAGAGCTTCCTCTCCAGCTCTAAAGCTCTCTGGCTCTCCGACAAAGACTTCATCCTCTGCAGGGAAAGCTCGTCTCCCAGGCGCTCCGCCTCCTTGCTGACGACGAGACATTGGGAGCAGATCAACTTGAGCAGAAGCAGCCCAGAAGACTTAAGTTAGAACCGCTGGATGAAGTTTAACTCACGCGGAGTTGTTGAGCTTCATTTTGAGCAGGTCGGTGTAGTAGGTCTCATCTCGGCCGTCGCCGCCGTCTGCTGGAGCCGGATTGGCTGGCTGAGACTTCAACATCATCTACACACACACACACACACACACACACACACACACACACACACACACACACACACACACACACACACACACACACACACACACACACACACACACACACAAAACAAATGTAACCTCCAGGTTTCAGATAATAGATTCAAGTAAAGCAGAATTTGTGTTATCGCTACGACACTTTTAGAAGCTTAAATATCTCCAGAAGTTAATTCTTCATTATTCTACATTTTATTTGCGCTGCTGGTACAGAAGACGCTCACCTCCACCTTCTCAAGCCTCTGCAGTTTAGTGATGAGATACTGGATCTCTCCGTTTTTCTCAGAGAGCATGGACTGGAGTCTCTCCAGCTGAGCGGGATCAGCCCTGGAGCCCTGGAGCTGCATCAGGGTGGCTATCTGGACCTGCACAGGACGTCCACTCCGTCAGTCACGTTACAGACAGACAGACAGACAGACAGGCGGGACGCGTTCACGCCCGGTGGAGTCGTCCACGCCATGCGGTACCTTCATGCGCTGCAGCTGCTGCTTGCTGAAGGCGTGTTGCTTCTGCAGCGACAGATACTGGACCTTCATACTGATGAGCTGCCGCTCCATCTGAGCGCGCTTATCCTCCAGCTGCAGGAGAAAACAAACACGTTGCATGTCATAAAATAAACCAGTTTAGCTGGTGTGCCAAAATATTTGGGTGCATTTCGGACGTTACCCGGCTAGCTACATCAATCTGGGGTTTACCGCCACAGGAACAAGGAGGCTCTTCTATCGTGAAACTGTTGCCCAAGGACACAAGGACACAAGGACACAAGGACACGGACTAGCGAAGCTGGGATCGAACCGCCGATCCTCTGGTTGAAGGACAACCCTGCTCTACTACGCTTTAAGCTAATTTAGTTTTCTACATTTGGGTTTTTACCTCGGCGAACAGAGAGTTCCCTTTGCTGCTGGGATCTTGGGCCTGCTGCAGAACCTGGTCCAACTGGATCTGGAGGTCTCGGTTCGCCTCACGAGATTTCTGCCCGAGAGAGAGAGAGAGAGAGAGAGAGAGAGAGAGAGAGAGAGAGAGAGAGAGAGAGAGAGAGAGAGAGAGAGAGAGAGAGAGAGAGAGATGAACAGGGACCCTCATAGGGACAGGTACAAAGAGATGCACAGTGTGTGTGTGTGTGTGTGTGTGTGTGTGTGTGTGTGTGTGTGTGTGTGTGTGTGTGTGTGTGTGTGTGTGTGTGTGTGTTCACATGCATTCGCAGCAAGTAACCGGATGAAGGGAGAGATCATTTTAAAATGCAGGAACTTTGCAAAAAAAAACAAAGGTGCACAGGAGCACAGCTGCGTTTTACCTGTAATGCGTTGAACCAGGAAACGGCCTCCTTCTCCCGCTCCTCCTTCTCCTCAGCGCTTTGCTCCAGGCGGCGCTGCAGGCTGCTGCCGGTCAGCTCCAGCTGCTGCTCCTTGTACCGAGACTCCTTCAGCGTCTGCTCCAACTCCACCTTGATGCTCTCCAGCTCCATGACCTTCACCTGGACCTCCATCATCTCAGACGTCACGGAGCTCTGGGTGTGTTCGCCTAAAGCTCGCAGCTCCTCCGTCTTGTCGTTCAGAGTCTCGGTCTGCGCCTCCAGCTTGTGTTTCAGCCGTTGCTCACTCAGCTGGGATTCCTCCAGGGCCGACCGCAAACTCAGCATCTGGGACGACACGCGGGAAAGAAAGAAAAATAAAACGCAGGGAACACGGCGTTTTGCCGTTAATTACCTTGACTTTCAGCCCATCATAGGATCATAATCAACCGAAAAAAGTTTAAAGTTCTGCATTCAAAAGTTTAAGCACAAAAGAATTGGCCTTAAAGTGTTTTAACTGCTCCTTAAATAATAATTAGACGATATGCTACTTCATAAATCGTAGTTCATTAGTTCCATCCGTTTATTGCTATTAAATTACAGCAAAATGAGTTTACTTTGGGTTCATACAGCTGTGTGAAATTCCCCCAAAACGACTCCAGATGTTCTGAACCCGGACAAGACGGTGTTCGGTTCTGGGACCACAACGTTCACAGCGCAGCAATAAGGGGTTATTTTGGCAAACGAAGTCGCTGAAAATGTATCGGTACTCGTTGAGGAGCCCCTCCTCCTCCTCCTCCTCCTCCTCCTTCTCCTCCTTCTCCTCCTCTCTGCAAATGTACACTCCCGATCAAACTTAAAGGAGGAGGTTGCTTTTGTGTTGTTGTTGTTGTTGTTGTTGTTGTACCTTCTTGTTGAGCTCCTTGAGCGCGGCGCTGTGGCTCCTCTCCAGATGCATCTGTTGGTCCTCGAGCTGCCGCCTCTGCTGGTTCTTCACACAGTCGAGGTCCGACTGCAGCGAGTTCAGCATCCGGGTCTTTAACTCCACCTCCTTCTGAAGGGAGTACTTCTCTTGCTCGAGGGCCTTTGACAAACACAAAAAATACAGCAAGTCAACTATTTAGTAATCTCCTAGTTAGGTCGGTTGGTCCCTGCATCTCATGCCTCCTGTATGTCGAATGTTTCATAAGAGTGTTCTGGGCTGGTTGCAGAGCAGCGACTTCCATTGGTCGTGTTCACTTTTGTCCCACTCGGCTGCGTTGAGCCTCCGCGCTGCGGGCGCCGTACCTCCAGAGCGTTGGTCATCTCCACCCTCTGCTCGTCCAGCCTGGTCTGCATTTCCACCTGCTGGTTGAGGAGATCCAGACCAGCTCGGGCGGCCTGCTGGACCTGCTCCTCCTTCTCCCACAGCTGGCTCCTCAGGCGCTGCATCTCCTCCTCCGCCGCCATCTGGAAAGAGAGGATAGAGAGGTTTTATTTTTTTTTAAAAGGAAGGCCTCTGTGCTTCCAGTTCCAGCTCTCTGCAGCCCAGCATGGGCCTCACAAATCAAAGGCGACTGATGATTTTGTTGGACTTGTCATATTCCAGGATGACATTTACCACTTTGGTGAGATATGTCACATATTTAATCTTTTAGAGTTGAGCTTTATCAGTCGTTTTGGTCAACCCAGTGTCATGTTTCTATTTGAATGTTTACGCTGTGTGTTTTATCTTTCATAGGTCAGATGGTAGTGCTCTTGTAGAGAGGGTGCAAAGACCAGGGGGGGGGTGATATCCCTGTGACGTCACGCAGATTCATTTTTGGTGCTCGTGATTTGGTTTTAGTGTGCAACCGTTTTCTTTTTGTATCTGGAGTAGCGTTATGAAGTCAACGTAAGTACGTATTTTTTGACGTAACGTTGAACGCAATGGATCGGATCAGCGTCATTTTAACTTCGTGGCTATCTACGTGTACGTGCAGGTCTGCAGCGCACAGATGCTGAAGCGTTTGTCCAATGAACGTTAACGTTACACATACTGTGCGTAGCGACCGTTGTGTACCTGCACGTTAAACACAGTACGGTTAGCTGTCAAGGGTTTGGGTATCAGCCCTGAAAACAAGCACACACACTTAAGCTAGCTAAATGCTCACCGACTCCTAGACAGCACTACGTTAGCACCACTAGCTAAGTAACACACGACGACACCGGCGGGTATATGTACCTATAAGCTGATACACGTTAACGCTACAACATTAGCGTTAGCGAACGTTGGCCGTTTCAACAACAACAATGGCGCTTGGACTACTTCCCCGGCTCGTTTTTTCAGACAGAACACTGTTGACACGAGGAAGTCCCTTGAGAAGAGCGACCGACTAACTCTGGAGATCATTTGTTAAATTGGTAAACATATGAATGAATGAATAAACAAATGAACGCGTTTAACGTGTGTTGCCCAACGTTACCTTGCCACCGATCAGTTCAAACCGCTTCAGGTTTGAATTCAGCTCCCGTGAACTATCGCGAGATGTGGCTTGACGTGCCCTGATTGGCCCAGCAGGGGCGAGTCATACAAAAATCACAGTATAGCATGTTGAATAAAATCACAGTATAGCATGTTGAATAAAATCACAGTATAGCATGTTGGATAATCTGTGGTTATTAAACCACTTGTTTCTGCTCTATTCCTCTCTGGTAACATCTTTGTCGGTCAGTGAATTAATGTAACTGCTTTTTTTTTTTCTTAGTATTTTGACATTTTATGAACCAAAAGATGAATTGAGAAAAATAAACGACTCAATAAATAATTAAAATAATCATTAGTTGCAACCCCCATTTATTTTAAATTTTTTTGACAAAAGTAGTAGAAACTAAATATCAGTTAACTTTTGTAATCAGCCTTTAAAAAACAAAAAAACAAAACTGAATGTACAAACTTCAGCCATCCAATCACCAACCTGCCAATGGCTAGCTTAGCCGCTAACATTTCCTGACCATTAACTCACCGTACATGGAGTAACGTTTGAGTTTGAGCTGCTGAACAAAGACAATCGTACATTTATTACAAATTAAAAATGCCACTGTGGAAACAACTTCAGAACTTTTTATTTATAAGAGACAATTCCAGCATTACATATAAATCAGTGAAGTATTTATTAACAGTATGTACATCGCAGAGCCCATTTTATACAAAAGAAAAACACAATGTGCTTATCCAAAAAAAAAACAACTAAGTATTTCAACAGAGGGAAACTAATTATTGAATGAATTATGAATGAGTTATTTAAAAAAAAAGAAACAAACAAAAGGCCACTTCCTTTCTCTCTGGTAGAGTTTGTATTTGGGAGAGTAACCCTGACTACGTGGTGAGCAGACCTGCACTAACTCTCCGGGGAGTAGATCTTGATGAGGTGTTGGGGCTCGGTGGGGTATCCAGTGACCGGGCAGCGGCGGTTGGCTTTCACGTACGTGTAGACGCAGCGGTAGCAGAAGACGAAGCCGGAGGTGGACAGCACCGTGGCGTTGGAGCGAAGCCCGCGGCACAGCGGACAGTCCCTGCTGTCGGCGGGGGGCGGAGCTTCCTCGCCGCGGTCGGCCGGGACCACCGGGGAGTCCCGCCCGCTCCGCTCCCGCCGCAGGTGGAGCGGGGGCGGGGGAGCGGGCAGGGAGGTGAGGCTCTTGGCGGTGCTCTGGTTGTCCGAGGAGTACCACCACTCCAGGAACTGCAGGAAGAAGACGCCCAGCGAGAGGGAGCTGGAGAGGGACACGGCCGCGCCGCGCGCCGCCTGCGACATCAACCACCACGCTCTCTGCGCCAGGCTGCAAGCGGGAGAACAATGCATTGTGGGTGGTGAATTCAAGAGCTTTGTCTGAGA
>NW_027176728.1:1546272-1766272 GCF_023349555.1 Cebidichthys violaceus
TACATACTATATAATATTTCAATGAACTAGAGCACCACTTCCGCACTCATAAATTGTTTTGTCTTTTAATTTCAGCAACATCATGATGTAAATAATTCCAGCCGCCCTCACTGGTTCATAGAGTGATTTTTGGGGTTACACTGAATATGTTACATATTTCTCACTGACATGATGTGAGTTTTTGGAGAGCTAGATAAGGACTACAATTAACAGCCATTTTCATTATTGTTCATTGATTACCTTTGAGTAAAAATGTTGCTATCTAATTTTAGAGGTTTAGAGGGTACTGACAAATCTGCAATCAATCACAAATTACAAAGCCAATTGACATGCAGTAAACCTGGGGACTTTGTGGCCCCCTGAAAGGTCTGGGGGACCCCCCCCCCCCCCCACCCCTGTTGGTCATCCATCTGGCTCCCTGCCTGTCTGCCTCACCCTCTGAAACATTCACACGCAGACTCTTCACTGGAGGTTAACAGTCTTTATATAATAATAAAGTCAGTGGAACAGATGGAGGGGGGGGGTGGGGGGGGGGGGGGGGCAGAGACAGAGAGGCGATGAAAACATCAGAAAAGCTGCCTGAGTTTAGTGGACGAGAGGAGACATTTGGTGATTGGACGGGCTTAGAGGATTACCGACACAGACGAACGCCCCGAGAATCTCTCCGCCGAGCATCATCACTCCGTCTTTGTTTCTCCACCTGCCCGTCATCTCCCCGGGCTCGTCTTTACCGAGCTGCCCTCCAGTGACGTGAGAGGACGTGTATGAAGTCGACGATGCGGCACGGGGATGTCTGGGCTCTCCATCAGCAGAGGAGGTGAGTCGGGAAGAGGGAGGCCCAGACCTCGAAGACGACATCGGTGTCTTTCAGATGTCGATTTTACGCTTTGTTTTTTTTTTGTGGGGTCAATTGTCAGCTTTTATCTGGAAAAATGTAAAAAAAAACAACAACAACAAAAAACACCTTTATGAGTGTAAAAAATGTATTATCAACCACAAAAAAATAAATCATTTAATGTTTCTTCCAAATACTGTACATCACAAAAATGTTTTTTATTTTGCATTGATAGGGAAGAAGTTCTGAGGGAAAAACAAAGTGTTCATTCAGCAGCTGTAGCCGAATAAGAAATAAATGCAGAATAACAGTATTGCTTTTATGTCATGTCGGTGTGTGAATTTCAGGCCGGCTGGATTTAATCCTTGCTGCTCTGCTCTTAATGGCTGTGATTATGTAATTAGATTTGCATGGGGAAGGGAGGGAGGGGTAAATCGGATGGAAAAAAATCCTCTGCTGAAAGGACAGTAGCAATTATGAGAGAGATTCAAGTCAGTTATGGAGTGATGAAAATGATGGTTTTGATCGTAGGAAGCGAGCTCTTATTGGGCCATTCTATTGGTAAAGAGGTGAACAAATAGCTTCAAGATATTGAGCATTTTTGGTGGTTTGGTTTAAGATTTAAAGTATTCTGAAATCATATTTGAATAAAAAAAGAGTTGCAAATCAATATCACCTTTCCAGAAGGATATGGGGATTGTCACCAGGTCACCAGCTCTGAGGTCAAAGGTCAGTGCTTGCTTTCTTATTTCCAGGCTGACTACGAGGATTGGCAAAGAGGACATCGAACTACCGAGCTTCATTCGACGTTCCACACTTTAACTACCAGGCCGCCCTCCTCATCTCCTCCCGCTTCCCGGTGAAACATGTGTCTCCTGTTCCTGGCCCCTCCCATCTTCCTTCTTGCCTTTTTTTCCTCACCGTCCCTTTTTCCACCCGTCGATTGCTCGCGGTCGTGTCCGCAACACTGCATTTGTTATGAGCACGCCGACCTGGTGGACTGCCGCTACCGCGGCTTCGAACGCGTCCCCAGAGGCCTCCCGCACGGCACCTGGCTGCTGGAGCTGGGAGGAAACAACCTGAGCGAGATTGGCACCCGAGCCTTCACCGGGCTGTGGTCCCTGCGGGTGCTGGTGCTGACCGACAGCCAGATACAAGAAGTGCAACCACAGGTAACCAAGGGGCGTATGAGCTTTAAAAGGTCCTGTGTTTTTTTTAGGACAAGTCCTGAAAAATAGCATTGGAAACATTTTGAAAGAATGTTACGAGTACATTTATGAAAGTCACAAAATGAAAAGCAGCTGAACTGTCGACTGAAAGAGATTAAAAAAAAACAGCTGAAATGTTAGTCGACTTATAAACAAGACGTTGATTTATCAGCGCTGATCGCTGAAAACAGTTAAATTGCGGATCTCACTTCCCCACTCTATGCACAAATGAACACGTACGCCACTTCTGTTTGCAAAAACCCAAATGCGTGAAGTGCAGAAAGCATCGAAAGCAGTTGAACTGAAGGAATGAAAAGTAAAGGGAACCAGATGGAGGAAAAGAGTGACAATGGTGGAGAAGGAGAAAGCTAAAATAAAGGATTAATAATAATAATAAGAAGAAGGGAGAATCATTAAAAAGAAGACCTCGGGTCCATCTGGGTCACAGTCAAGGGAGGGGGACAGGGAAGATGGAAATAATCGCAAATAAATAATCGCAATAGTAAAATGCCTGCTTCTCTCTGTCTTTATTTCTTTCTCTCTACAGGCGTTTTTCTCTTTGTCCTTCCTGGAGAGGCTGGATCTCAGTTGGAACCAGTTAACAGCTCTGCCTGTCGACTTCTCGACCAGTCTGTCTGCTCTCAGGGAGCTGCGACTGGAGCACAACAGCTTACACCATGTATCTGGAAACAGGTACCAGTCCGTCCGTCAAAGTACAACGGAAGTCCATCTTTTGATCACTATCATATCATATTCCTATTAGCCTCCTCAGAGGACGTGGAACTTGGATTTGCAAGGGGGGGGGGGGGGGGGGGGCGGACTGAGCTTTCAATTAACTCCACTGTGAACACGCCCACGTCCTTATTGCAAACCAGGAGGGCAGGAGGGCGGGCTTGGTGGATTGTTCAAACAAACACGGTACGTTTTTACCCCAGGAGACCGTTGTTCGTGTCACTTGCCTAACTTAAAGTAAACATTGACGTTTTTGTCGTGTGAGTCATTAGTGACGTGAGTCGTTAGTCAAGTGACTCGTTGAAATGAAATCGATCTGTTTAAATGAGGGCTATTTTTGAGTTTGTACTGGGAAGTCCATTCACCTCCCAAAAACAAAAACCCGCTGACTTACAGACGTCTCTTTATACATCCACAGCCATAGAGTCATTGGTGTATTCAGTCCAAGATGGCGGCATGCTCTACGGCAGCGCCATCTGTCGAAAAAGCACGAGCGTCTCGTCTCTTTGCTTCTATGCTCTCTGGTTCCCTTCAGCTTTATGCAGCCGCAATCTGCCATCTTCCAGATCATTGCTTTGTTTTTCAGCGCACGTGGATTGACCGTGTAATTGTCTCTCCCTCCCGTCCGTCAGCTTCGAGCATCTGGACAACATGGAGAAGCTGGACCTCAGCAACAACCAGCTGGTGGCGGTCGGCTTCGGCGTGTTCAGGGGCCTCTCCAGGCTCAGGCAGCTCTACCTGCACAACAACAGACTGACTGTGGTGCAGCAGGGGAGCCTGGATATGCTGCCTGGACTAGAGGTGCAATAAATGAGACTTGAAATGACTCTGTGTGTATACCAGGTTGCCCGTATGCCTGTCTGTCTGATTTACCCGTCTGTCTGTCTGTCTAGGTGCTCCAGCTGAGCAACAACAACATCTCTCAGATCGACAACAACGCTCTGGCGCCTCTCTACAGCCTGGCCGTCCTCGCTCTGGATGGAAACAACCTGAATCACCTCAAGTTTAAGACCTTCATCTGCCTCCACACAACGGCTACACACATCCAGCTGTCAGGTTTCCAGTATCTATACTTTTTTATTGTTGACCAAGTGAAGAGACACCACTATTGCTCACAATAGAAATGTGCATTATTCACTCTATTGCATAGGAAGATGACATAGTACAAGCGCGTTGCTGCCACCGTGATAAAGAAATGTGCTCAGTTTCTCATTTTAATGGGAAAAGGTTGCTTTTCATGTCATTACATTGAGAGCACATCTGTCCGATACGCTCGCAGTCTAGACGGAGGGTCAGCCAACTGTGGGTTGTGTTCATTCGATCAAATATTACAGCAGGGGTTGTTGCAGACACACCTGGCTGCAATCTTAAGTGCACCTTTCCGATTATGACATATTTATTGTCGTTACTAAATTCATTGTTCTCAACACAATCACTTTATTTTGCGTGACGTCGCGAAACTTTACGGTTTCTCATCAAAACAAGAACCACGCCTCGGTATGACATGATAAGTTGTTGGATGTTTCTATGGCCGCAGGCTGCTTAAGGGCAGCTTCTATGGTACGTGCAATGTTGGCTACCAGATGGCAGGTATTATGTGACAAGAATGAGCCTCTCCTAAACCTCCCGCCAGCCACAGCAACACCCACAAGGCCAGATGGCTTTATGTATGTTAGTGCACTTTGTGCACATCAAGTTCATGACCTTTATCTCCCATCAGTGTATAAGCCGGTAAAGACCCGACTACCAATCCTAAACCACATGTTGTATCTCTCTATATATATTTATATAGGGTATTTATATTTAAAAAATAATGACGTATTTGTAGATATGTTGATTCTGTGCAATAACGGGGACTTTTTTTTGATATAAAATTATATTTGTTATGACAACAAACAGTTCTTGTAATAATGGTATGTAGTCATAATGAAAGACTATTTTATAATAACATGAACAATAGACCCTATATGTTTATGTAATTACTACAACATCTTCCACGTCATTTACATTGTGCCTCTGAATAAAAACTAGCTAAATGTACTTGATGTATATCAAAAGTATTCAAATGTTCCACATCAGGTCCATATCTAAGTGTTAGATTGCACCATGCGACATGATCATGCAATAAATAAAAAGACAAAAACAAACAAACTCACAGTGTGTACGTAGAAGGATTTGATCAATGTAAATGTTTTTTACGTAAACATTGCAGCAAAACTAAAAGTACAGAAAACTGAACAGTTTGCGACCAGATGAAATATGAAAAATGCCCTTTTAACCCTTTGAAATCACATTCCCAGTCACATTGTGCCCCAATCCAACAATATAGGCAAAACAACTTGTTTTTCATTATTATTTTAATATCAAAATCCAATCATCTTTTCTTCCTGTAAAAAAAAAGGGGAAAAAAGAAAGTATGTATATATATATACATACATATATGTGAGTGTGTGTGTGTGTGTGTGTGTGTGTGGATTATATATGTGTGTGTGGATTTGATTTAAATCCCTCTTACAACTGTACACAAGTATTGAGTTTCATTGAGGAATACATCTCACCACAGAAGCTAAAGACACTCCAACTTCTCTTTCACTTGGACTTATGAAATATAAAATATAAATATATATATATATATATAAACATTTTACCTTTTTGTCATGTCTGGTCAAACTCTCCTTTGGGTCAGCGGACTCGGAGTCAGCTGTCGTAACCTCTGTTGTCGCACCACCAGGCAACCCGTGGAGCTGCGACTGCGATCTGCACCGCGTCTTCAGCAAGATCCTGCACGTTCGCCACCTCCACATCGACGACTACGGCAACGTGACGTGCCAGGACCCGCCGCAGCTGGCCGGGGCCTCGCTGGCCTGGGTGGACAGCCGGCTCTGCGTAGCGGAGACCGCCACCGTGCTGGTCATCACCGGCACCGTGCTGGTCACCGTGGTGGCGGCCCTGGTGATGGCGGAGAGGAACAGGAAGAAGAACAGGGGGAAGAACTGGGACACCGAGTCACAGAATCAAACTAATACCTAACAATATGGAGACCCTGTGGGAGCGGAGGATGAACTCCCAGGTTCCTCTCGGGACAAGGAGGCAAGATGGCTGCCACGAACTGACCATTACTTGAACGGACAAGTTCCCCTTTTCCTTTGCTATCTAAACAGGCAACAAAGCAGAAGTCTGAAGGAGGGCCTGAAGGACACTGGTTTGACTTTTTGCTCACGTTTTCACTTAAAAGTATAACGTCCACACCTTTAAAGCCCCTGTGTGATGAATATTCTTTCAACGTTTTTCTGTTTCTGGAGAAAACCTCATCGATTCAAGAGAACGTCGATGCCATGCTTTGATTTCAGTCTCTTTTGATGACATCACTTGGAGGCGCCGAAGTCAGAAAAACATGTAAATTTAAGTGTGTGTTATGTGCATGCTGTATGCACAGTTATTAATAAATCTGTTTAGCCAATCCTCTAAGGCTAGAGTGATTTAAAGGTCAGACTGTGCGTATCGAGACAGCTTCTGTTTCAGAACATTCCCGCTGAAAAGCAACAACGATCAATGAAAAACAGCGAATATCTCGTAACGTGGTTAAAACTGGGAAACCATCAACAGGGATGAAGAGCAGTAATAGGAATAGAGCAGAGACCACAGGCTTACTTTTTCAAATACTGTGACAATAATGGTCTCTAGTATGGGTCAAACTCTACTGGATCCCACATTTCCCATAATGCAACTCATTAAAGTCTGTGTCTCCCCCCCCCCCCCCCCCCCCCGGCCTGGTAAACACCCACAGTACCAAACACCAGACATCCAATTGGAGTCTCAAGTCTAATCCGACACACCCCCTGATGACATCACTATGACATCATTAGGACTCGTAAACAAACAAACTGATCTTCATGTGTAAAATCAGTGGAGTGACCAGATTTCCAAGTCAATGATTGCAATAATGCTGCAAGTCATATTATTATTATTATTATTATTATTAGAATTATCAGTACTACTACTACTACTACTACTACTAATACTACTACTAATAATAATACTGCAAGCTGTACTTGAAAACAGAACAGTGGATCATTGCTTTGAAATTCAGTTTTATCATTTTAAAGTTAACTTTACTTTCCTAATATCATGTTGATTATTTCAACCGTATCGTCCAAACCGACTATAAACTGCTCCGATAAGCTACTTTAATCGATTGAATATGTTGATGATGTTCAACAGACTGATGGCTGAGTGAGTAGATGGTTTTATCAGATATACTACAGACACCGACATGTGGTTGGTTTATCCCACCGTGAATGTAACTTGCTGTGAACAACCCCTACAGTATCTTATGGCTAACGTTAGCTCGTTGTTTTTTATTTATTTTTATGCACGTCCATTAAATGTGTCTCCCATCCGGTCTACTGACCATCATGTCTCTTTATGGTCGTCAAAGTTGTTGATTTGGAGGACATCGGTGACAGAAGCGTGACAGTCTGTTTCTTCCTGTTTCAATGAAGCCCTTCTCTTTCTTATACAAATAACTAGATCGTCACGTAACGACACGCATCTGTAGCGGTTACTTGGGTAAACATTGATGAACTACATTTACTACTACATTTAATAAACAAACTTTTGATATTGTATGCGTTTGATTTTGCACAAACTGAAATCTCTGCTGCTTATTACTGCGTGATCTTCTCGGGACTGTGCACAAATCATTGGAGTGGGGACGGGGGCCGAACCTAATGTTTAAGAAAATGAAATATTTGACCTCTTCCCGCTATCTCCAAATAATATGACAGTGTTGTCATATTATCGTGCATATGCAGTGTTGTGCATTGGTGCGACTCACTAAACCTTAAATAACAAAAGAGTCAATGCATAAAGAATTAAGATGGCGACGATGGTGTTGGCCACTTTAGACATTCGTCTAAAGTGAATAAACACAGACGGAGTTCTTTATGAGCATCATATGTCTTCGTGACAGCACTGAGGATTAATGCTGGATGGATGGAGGGAAAGAGAAACAGAGAAGCAGTCCTATTGAGGTCAAATGCCAGATGTCGAGATGATTGCTGCTGAACTGGAATACATTTATTAGATGTGTTTGTGTTGGGGGGGAGGGGGGGTTATAAAGACAGAGGCAGAGTCCAGACAGGCCTGACAGCAGACTGACACTCTTTTAGCCTTGACTTTCACGGATAATTCTGTTCCATATAAATAAGGATGCTTTGTGAAATGTCAGAATCACATAAGAGTAAACCAACAGTTTTCAAAGAAGTGTTACGGTGCGGCTCAGGCTGCATCCTTCTGTCCGAACCCAACAGGCCCAAGAGCCTACCTGCCCCCGCACCTTGAACCCTGTGTCGAGCTAACATTAGCACATCTCGATCATCGTCATCTAACCCATTGTGACCCAGCTTGAATACCCCAAACGTAAAAATACTATATCCAAACAGAAAATGAGGGATCCCAAAGTTATTCAACCAGGGACGGGGTGACCGTGCATCACTGAAAGCTCAAGGGAAGGACTGATAATGTCATGAACGGAGACAAATTCGTCCCCTTTGTCTCTCTTTTAGTTGACGTTTTTTAAAGCTGAACGGAGCAGACTGGAACAACGGGATTAGAGGCAGATGTACTATATTTGACTGACTGCCAGCAAGGATATGTCTGACACAGTCTGAACGGTGGGGGCTGATGTCGGGCGTTAGCCAAATGGAAAGCAGCATTTGTTGCACTGAAGGCCAACAGCAAATGAGTCTTTACCTCCTTACTGTGTTGCGTTTCCGGTTGAAAGAGGACATTGGGATGAGACAGTGTGGGATTATGGGACGGGCTTTCTGGGAAGACATAAAGACCCTTGATAGAAGGGGATTGTTGAAACGTTTATGATTGTTTTCACTGGTGCAGCATGAGGTCGTCTTTGAAGATTTGGCCCGTTCGAGTGTCAACCCTAAGCCCTAAGAATTGTACCCCACACCCCACAAAGGAAATGTTTGACATTTTGGGAATTATAATAAACTACTATTTGCTTTCTTTAAAGAGTTAACTGAGTAAATGAATACCACTTGTGCCTGTGCGCTAGGTATTGACTCGGAGAAAGCAGGTGGTAAATGGTAAATGGCGCTTTTCTAGTCTTTAACACTACTTGTCGTCATTCACCCATTCACACACTGATGGAAGGTGCTACCATGCCACCGGCCCATCAGGACTATCTAACGTTCACCCAGCGCAGGCACAGCTACAGGAACCGACGATCCTCTGATTGAAGGACGACCCTGCTCTCCGCTTAGCCACAGTCGCCCACAAGGTGGTTAGCCTAGCTTAGCATAAATACAGGAAGCAGGGGAAACAACTAGCTCGGCTCTGTCCAATTTGAAAAACATGCCTGCCAACATCTCTAAAACTGACTAATTAAAACAATATATTAATACCAGGTAGACTGGTGGCATGGCTGTTTCTTTTCACATTTAATGTGATTATTTTAGGGTTTATTTGAATAAAACCAGAGTTGATGATCGTTGTTACAGTGGAAAGAGCTAACCAAGATGGTTTTGATGTCAGGTAAACTTGTTTTGTTTTTCAATGGAGTCTGGTGGCTTTGAGGAAAGCATATTAGTTGTATGTTTTGTACGGTAATAGAGTATAATAATAATAATAATTGATTTTATAGATTTTTTTAATAAGCCCACAGGATTTAAATCTGCGTATATTATAATGAAACAACCACTTCCATTTCTTCTTCTCCGAATGCTCGGAAGGAATCTTGCCTAGCCTTCGTAAGACCCGACTTGGAAGGACCCGTTTGAGAAACACCCAACATCTTTGGTTCTGCTGCATCGATTTTGATCCTTTTTTTGCAAAAAAAAAAAAAACCAAGCTGTCCATCTGAGTGTGTCTGACAGTGTTACAGGAGTGCAGTCAGCAGAGTAATATTTTAAGGTGAATAGTGGGAAATGTAGCTATGTTTAAAGGGATATCAGTTTGATAATATAAGACAAGTGTCTGGTAAAAAAAACCCACTGAACACATCCCAGTTCAGTGTTTTTTCCCACTGGGCTGCCTGATCTGACCTTCTGTAAGCAACACAAAACAGTGTGAGGGCTGAGCCTCATCACACTGGGTCACAGGTCTGTGACGGACTGTTTATGTTTCATCAGACCTGAGGTCAAATTCCAATTTCCTGGAGCATCCTCTAACAGTGTCAATGCACTCTCTCTAAGGACAACGCCACACAACTCTGGCTGCTTGTGTTTGTGCCTCTCATGTAGCCTAATTCAATTTATAGTATGAACATATTATGGCATCAGAACTTACCGTTGTGTATGGTGAGTTTAACATGTATTTAAACTCACCAAATGTTTTCAAATGTTATATGAAAATGAGCTGAATGTAAATGTCGGCTAAATATTTGATGGAGTAAAACATTGTTGAAGTTAAACGCCAAAATACAATGACGCATAGAAATGTTTTTGATCGTGAACTGAAAAAAAAACAGGTTGCAAAGTTATAGGACAAAAACACGGACAACTCCCAGACCGCATTGGGAGCACCCTGTCAATCACATGGCAGCCCCGCCCTAAAACATACCCTCTAAATGGACCATAATGTACTAAATGAACATCATGCTGTATTGAAGAAGACTTGAAACTAGAGATTGAGACCATAAACTCATGTTTACAATGTTTACTGAGGGAATAAATCAAGAGAGAAGTAGAGTCATTTTAGACTAGACTTCTATACAATCAAACTTCTTTTTGTAACCAGAGGAGTCGCCCCCTGCTGGTCATTAGAGAGAATGCAAGTTTCAGGCACTTCTGCATTGGCTTCACTTTTTCTGCCACCTGTTTGGTACACTTGCTGCTCTTGTGGCGCCCTTGGTCTGTCCTTAAGGCATCCCATCCACTTTGGAAACACCGCAATGACCTCTACTCAATGTTTTCTTAGTAATAATATTTGGGCATGAGATAGTCAAACAGCTCTTGTAACAAAACAGCAGCAGGTGGACTTTGCCCGCTGGGCACAGAGACACTTCAGCAAAAGCCTGGCAGAGAGTGTCAGCAGGAAGATGAGCTCCACCAAGGTACCTGTCTGACTGTCTGTCTGTCTGTCCACCTTTCCACCTGTCTTATCTGGTCCTTAATTTGTCCAATTTGTTGGGTGGGGTTCTTTTTTCTTACAGATAAAGACCGTTTTTGTTTTGGTGACGGTGTTGTGTGCAACCAGTTTGGTTGTAGCAAACCCAGTGGAATTGGTGAGTGAACTGACCTTTGACCATTGACCCTTTAACTTCAAACTTAGCTCTTATACTGGCTCAACATAACCAACTCTCTCTCCACATATCCCCCGACAGACAGCAGCCAGACAACAGGGTAAGTAATGTGTGTGTGTGTGTGTGTGTGTGTGTGTGTGTGTGTGTTAGAGAGAGAGAGAGAGAGAGAGAGAGAGAGAGAGAGAGAGAGAGAGAGAGAGAGAGAGAGAGAGAGAGAGAGAGAGAGATGAATTTTGTGTCATGTCATGGGTTTCTGTGCTGGGTTTAAGTGTTTAAGTAGAAACACATGGAAATTAGCTGGTGAGTGCAGTCTTTTATTATTTGATTGAGGCATGAATCTGTGTCCCAGGGGGCGCTGTTATTTTCTACGCCGCCTACCAGGGCCAGCTGAGAGACATCCTGTTCAACCCGATCGTCTTCAACCAGGCGCTGGTGAACCAGGGCTCGGCCTACGACAATGACACGGGTGTGTTCACCGCGCCGGTCGCCGGCGTCTACCAGTTTGTGTTTGTCGCCCAGCTCTGCCGAGGAGACCACAACAACGTCTGGTACTTCATGGTCAACGGGAACGGGAGGATGACCTGCCATGCTCAGGTACATGACGCTGAACTAGAAAAACATAAAGAGAGATCGAGCTTAAAAGAAACATTTTAATGGTAATTAAAAGTCAAAAGAATGGTTGCTATGCACTGGTAATACTTAAGTCCACCATAAGAGAAGACAAAATCAAGGGTTCATAATTAACTGAATGAGGTGTGATGTGTAGCATCTGGCCAGAATTTTTGTTTAAAACATTCAACAAACTCACATTATCAATAGAATGTGAAGAGGTTACATTGTTGACGCTAAGTCAAAGTCGTCTATGTAGCAGATATGTCTACTGAAATGAGCATGCTAGCTAGCTAGCTAGCTAGCCGCGGCCCGTCCTGTCTTGTGATACCACTTGTTCCTCAGGAGGCGATAGTGAGCTCTGATACATATTTTGGAGACTGAACGAACAGATACAATTTCAAACATTTACAATGGGTGACATGCAGCATTGTTTCCTGTTAATTGCAGATTTGAATTTGAATTCAGCGCCACAATGGTGGACTCCACCACTAACAATGAAAACTAGCGTATGGAGAGATAATTTAAAAAAATGTAATAATGTGAATGGCGATGGCTGAAAAGATACAACTTTAAGGGTCATCATTGTGACCCGCTCCAGCAGACATGATGAAGTAAGGTGGGCCAGACTGGACTCAGCAATAGACTAAAAACTATACCATAATTAAATAAACAATAAACTTAACAAAAGTAAAAAACTAAGCTTAGCCTAAATAGATCATACTGGAAAAACAGTTAAAGTTAAGACTACTTTAAACTCCGCCGCCCAGTCATGTTACAGTTCAAATCCATGTCTGTGCAAAATGCCAGCACCTATACATTCCATTCTAATAGACATTTGTGTGAAATTGTCTTTATTAACAAATTAATTATTGAGTTATGGGCAACAACGTTTTTTTTTTTGCGAGGACACAGTGCCCTTTGACCATGAGACGGACATACAGACGTAGCTATGGACGGATGAAGATAACACCTCCGACTACTGATGAAGACCAAGACGTGTGGTTTAAAGTACCAGAAAACAAAAAGTACTTTTACAGGACTCTAGACAACTCAAATTAGCTAAACTATATTGCACACCCTGGTCATCTGAATGTCAATGTCAGGTTGAAAATGAAAACAAAGAAAATTAAAAAAACTAAATTAACAAAAGGCCACGAGGATCTACTAAAAAAAAACATGGACGCTGAGAGAAAAATGTGTCTAAAAATGTCATCGTCCGCTCCTGTCCCCCAGGTGTCTGGTCCTGACACCACCCTCAACACCTGCTACTTCATGGAGGAGCTGAAGACAGGTGACCGGGTGTGGGTGAGGCAGAACATGGGGAGCTGCGCCTGGGCCAGCACTGTCTCCAAAACCATCACCTTCTCCGGCGTCCTGCTGGCTAGGGAGGGCGTGTCCACGCTGGGGGGGAAGTATGGCTCTGGAAGCTCCTGTCCACTGCCCAGCATGGCCCGCCACAAAGCGGCCCACAACGCGGTGTCCGGCTCCGTAGGCCGGAGCGCCTCCTTGTCTCGCGTGGCCGTCACTCTGCTGCTTTGCCGTCTCCTCTTGGATTAATCATGGTGAAGTCATAGACGCTTACATTATAGAAGCTTTTAAACAAATCTATTTGACACTTTCCACAGCTCTAACTTGACTTGCTGGGACCTCTTTTTTTAAAAGTGTCGCATCAAAGTTACAGCACAGCAGCGGTAGAACAGCAGAGTTCTCATTTTATTTGCAGTGGCAAAACGTGTACTTCAATCTTTTGCTTGAAGATATACTTCAATAACAAAATGACCATTTGTGTATCAATTGCTCATTTCGTGTTACCTTGAATTCTTGAAGAAAACTTTCTCGCATGCCTTCACGGTGAATGAAGAATCTAAAAGCGGAGAAAAGATTTGATGAATTGAGGTAAATATAGTTGTTGATGAATTGAAGTATTGATTGAATTGGAATTTGAATTTGCATTGAACAGCAAAACTGTATCAAAACATCGGTCGACAAACTCTCACCAATCTCATAGAGTATAATCCAATAGTAGCATTCGTAATATCGCTGCCTCTGTGGATTTGCCTGTTAGTATAGTATAGTAGTAGCAGTAGTATAGTAGTATAGTATATTATAGTAGTCCACTTGTTACTTTGATTGCTTACCTGTATCGTAATGCTGCTGTAGCGAACAAATTTCCCCTTGCGGGATTAATAAAGTATCCATCTATCTATTTATCTATCTGTGGATAGATAGATAAATATCTAAATATCTATAAATATATAAATATCTGTGGATTTGCCTGGCAACGGCAGCTGTGTCGATACCACGGACAATAACTTCATATTTTTAGGGTAATAAAAATGTACCTGAATTCAGGAAAATGTAGGATATTTTTAGAGACATTCATGTAATCTTACGTCGCAATACTATTTTCTGCGAATTATTTCTCTAGCCATCGTTGCAACTAGCTGATCTGACCAGCTAGAAGGTGGCGGGCAAACGTCTGATGGTTGACCCGGTCAAGTAGTCTTCTAGCTAATGAAGTGCTGCCATGCAGGTTGGTTAAAAAAGTATCATTATTATCCAGAAAAGGAAAAAGAAACTTTGAAAAATAAAAGAAGAAAATCTGATGCCCCGTATCTAGTCATTGTCAACGAATCAGCGGTCAAAAGGGGGCTCCTCCATTAGTCATCGCTCATTCCTGTAATACTTTGCGGTTCATGCGCCCTGACTGGACCACACGCCATTCTCCAACTCAATATTCACCAAAAATATCTTCAATTCCATAATATGTCAGAGACATATTGATTAATACAGCGTTAATATTTGGCTTTTAAAGCACCCTGATGTTTTTGGTTTCTTGTATTCAGTTACTTGTGTTGATGTTGCAGATGTGCATTTGTTCTTGAAATCATTAGGTTCAGAGCCACGCACTGGCTGATGGGAATAAAAGTCAGTGGTGTGCAACAGCCCTCTACATCCAGTAGATGGAGACACCTCATTGATGACATCCACTGTGTGCCGCGTGGAACATAATGTCATAATGAAGTCATACATGTCACCTCTCAGGGCTTGGTGCCTTGCTCACTGGAACCTCAGTATCTGATAAAGGTGAAAATATCCATAGGTCATTCAGTTTCCCGCTAGTAATTAAACTTGCTAACAACTTAGAAAATATGTCTGACAACTGTTGGCATGCTATTGTATATCTGTTAAGGTTATTCTACATCAGCTTTGTGAATGATGAAATATGAACACTGTCAGTAATCTATGTTGTTTCAGTCAGTATTCTAGTGAACATGAGCTGCTCTCTCTCAGACTTGTGAACAGGTGAAACCTGTCCAGCTGCTCCTCCATTGACGTTTTTGAAAGTTCCTTTTCTTTGTTATTCTGTCGTAGCGTTCTCAGTTCTGAAACAGGAAATGTTCCCAGACACTCACCTGGGTGCTCTCAGTGTCCTCTATGACATCTTAGCTCTGCACTTTATACTCAGTGACATCACAAATTTGAGCTTTAATACTCTAGTTTTTTCGATTTGGGAGAGAGTTGTCCATGTTTACTCATATTTTTGGACTGCCTTAGACCCTAATTGCATGTCAACATTTTTAAAAACGGGCCGATAGTTCCCCTTTGGAATTGTTTCATCTTTATGTTGTAATAATTGATTGTATTGTATTTATTGTTATCGCTTCATCTACATCCACGACTGTCATGTTATCTCATGAGACATTTGTGAAATTCCCATAATGAGCATATGAACTCTTAAGTTATGGCCCAAAACGTGTTTTGATGAAGTAAATTGAATCAGTTGAGTGCCCAATTTGCTAAAAAATATTTTGACTGCCATAATTTCTGCTGTCATGAGATGTCAAACAATGTCATACACACTATCATTGACTCAACAGCTGCTGGGTCAAACTGTAGCTTCAGTTGACACAGAAACAGCTGTTCGTTGCAGAGTTGTGCAGTGAGTGAGTGTGTGTGTGTGTGTGTGTGTGTGTGTGTGTGGGGGGCGGGGGGGGGGGGGGGGGGGGGGTGCACATCCTCTCCTCTGCTGGAGCTCTGGCGTTCCTCGCCGACAGCAGGCCTCCCAGCCTTCTTCTGCACACGAGATGAGGACGCCGGCTTCCTGTTGTTACATTGGCTGCGATCGACTCACATGCGAACATTCACTTCTTTACCAAAAGCCTTAACTGAAAGGAATAATGGAAATAATAGAAAAGGACTTAAATCCACTGAAGTTCATATTATTCCTAAAGATGTTGAAATAAATTCACAAAAGTATTTCATTTAATGTTGCTTTTTTTTAAATGCCATCATAGAGGCTTTTGTCAACTGCCAACCAAATGACCCAGTTTGTATGAGTGGAAACTTGTGTCACAAAGAAAAGGTTGAGTTCTCGGAAAGAACTAGAAAAAAAACAGATAAGCGAGCTGCTAAAAATACTCTGTCATGCCATGTAGGCTCAGATATGTGGGCAGTGCGTTGTTGTCTTCATAAATGTATGGAAACTGACATAACTTGCATGTTAACTGCTGATCTGACAGGTGGGTAGATTAGTGTTGGTGCTGACTTTTGGTTTCACTTCCTGGAAATGATGATGCTGTGCGCCGTATCTCCTCTTGAAAGACTTTTATTGGGAACAGATTTCAGATTAGAGCAGTTGTCAAGCACTTACACAAACAGACAGCGCTGTTGAGTAGAATACCAAATGCTTTGAAAATGCTCTGATTTGTGCAGAATGTGATTAACTGATCGAGAGTAAAAAAAAAAAAATACTTTAACATATGAATTCACTGAAATGAGGAGTATCTGTTTGTGCAGCTCAGCTCTCAGCCGTCCTGTTTTCCCGAGGAAACCTGTGCAGCAGACAGAGAAGGACACATTGTCAGAGGTTTATAACAAAAATAGCAATCTAATCTATTGACCACTTACTTATCATCTCTTTGGCACAAAGAATTTTTGAATAAACTGCAAAACACCATGCATATTTTCAACTTTCATCCCTTTCAACTGCATGACATTATAAATATTCAGCATAGCAAATTTGTCCCTAAAATTATATTGTGACGAGGAAATGAATTGCTGCCTGAACATGTGGGAGTGAAGAAAGCGCTACATCTATGAAGCTTAGGTTGGTAGTCATGGTGGATGGCGGACGCACAAAGGACATTAACAGCGGAGATCAGGGTTCACATCCTGAGTCCTGTGTGTGGGCAGGTTTAGGACCCAAAAGCACTTTGCTTTAGGTCCAGTGACGAATGCGGTCTCTTGCTGAAAGTCAGTTGAGTTCTTTTGTCGTAAACCAGTAGTTGTAGTCAAATGTCGTGCGTAGCTACACATACGCGTGCACAATTTGAATCATGTTTGAGTTGCTGTGACGGCTCGCTGCTATTGCTTGCTTATTCAAAGTTTGTTAACACTGCACATCCTTGGGTCCCCATCAATGCACCCGCCGAGTGTGAAGTCGATCGGACGAACGGTCCTCGAGACATGCAAAGGACACACGCATGCATACAAAGAGCCCTCGCTTTACATTAGATATAAACGTCACGTATCTATAACAGGTTGAGAAAAAGGTGCGACAGTCCCACTTTCTAACATCAGTCATTATTAAAGTAATCTTCGGTACATCACAGTGACTCGAGTCGGACGCACCTGAAGCCTCCACACCATGAACCCCACAAAGACTCCGAAGACGCCGCCCTTGACTATCAGAACAACGTAGGACAGCTTGGCAGTGTGGATGATCCTCAAATACTTCCCTGGAAAATAACGCATAATATTAGCGAAGTCTTGTTGATGCTTTAAACTGTGTGGGTTCAAACTAAATCATGTTTACCTCTTGTCACTGCAGCTCCTGACAAGGAAAAAAAGAAAGTACATATAGCTGTTGTTTTTTTCAGTGCAATTATTAAAAACATGCATATTATTCAGAGTTTCCTATACCGCTGACGCCTTCGACCCTATTTGAACGGTGCACGGTCTCGTTCCCGTTGAAGAAGCTGACGGTGCAGGTGAACTTCTTGCCCGGTGTGAACCACTCACTGAGCGGGACCCTCAGCCTGCTGGTGAGGCTGTAGTGTCCCCCCCCCCACAGGGCCGCGTTGTCGGTCGACACGCCGTCCGTGACGTTCACCCCGTCGACCTGCCAAAACACGCTCACGTGGTCCGGGTAGAAGCGAGAGGCCACGCACACCAAGGTCTTCTTCTTTCTCTTGTCTTTGTTGTTCTGACTTTCGTTCGGCGAAGGCTGAAGCACTTTCACCGCTGGCGGGGTGACGGCACGGTTTGGATCTGCGTGAACAAAACAAAAAAAAGAGAATGGTTCCACATTTTGGGAAATACACTTACTCTCTTTCTTGCCAGGAGTTGACAAGATTGAGGAGATTGATGCCGCTGTGATGTCAGTACAATAAATACGTAGCTAGAGCCAGCAGCCGGTTAGCATAGCTTAGCATAAAGACCGGAAACTGGAGCAAACAGCGAGCCACAATCTTTATAAAGTTATCCGTATCTACCCAACAGACACTGTTGTATCTCATTTGTTTAAGACATACTTTGTTCAAATTGAACAAATGATAAACGATATGCTAACAAGTGAGCTTTAGAGGTCCTGGTAGGTGTATCTTGTTAACTTCAGACAGAGACAAGCTAGCTAAAGAAGCTAGTTTCCCCCTGATTCCAGTTTTTTGCTGCTGGTTTACCCTACAGACATAAGAGTGGCATCATCTCTCTAACTTTTGGCAAGTAAGCAAATAAGTACATTTTTTTAAAGCTACCTATCAAATTTCTGGAGATACTGTGACCCTTTAATACCAGAATTAGACATGACCAGTGAGGAGGAGGTAGGAGGACTTTCTCAGGTCCTACACGTTACATTAATCACATTTAGAGCCCTTATCGTTCTATTTCGTTAGTCTTTTATTGTCTTACAAAGAACTGTTGGCCTGGTCCCCTTCCTGAGATAAACAGGTTAAGTGGCGCGCAACACAAAATCTAATTAATCTCATTTTACTCCATGTATGCCATTAAGCTTTTTCCCCCTTTGTTTTGTTTCAGTTACTTTGTGTTTGCTTTATTTAACTTTTAAAATGAGAAAGAGACACCCTCTAAATTCCAAATTCACAGCTTTGGATTTTACACTGTTTGGGGTCCATCAAACTACAACGTTTTTGCTTAGACATTCCAATTATAATATTGCCTGTAAATGTTATTTTCCTACTTCAATTTGGTGCCACTACCAGAGTATGCAGGGTTGGAGCTGGTCACCTCGACACACAACTAAAAACTCTTCACACTGTCCAACAGCTGCCTTCAATTAACTGATGAATTGGTTAGTCTATAAAATGTCAGAAAATGCTGAAAAGTGTCTGGAAATGTCCCCAAAAATCAGCCTTAAATTTCAACATAATAGAACACTATTTGAAGAATTAGTTCGGTCTAGAGAACAAGGTGAAAACACTTCAAACCAACCTTGTAGATAAAACAGCTAACTTTGAATTATACATTATGAAATATTACATAATCTGTCTTTTGAATTCTATATCATTTTACGTCTTCTTTTTTTTTTTTTTACCTTAATTAAGAGAGTAAATTTAGTCCCAGTCCCAAAGTAAACATCTCTGACAGTACCAGAGCTGATGAGAACTCAGATTGAGAGCAATAATTTGGGAAAAGAGCCAATTCTTTTAATCCTGCATCAGTTTGCTGAAGATGATGCCGATTTTCTTACCTAAGACGGTCAGTTTAGATCCAGCTCCAAAGCGAGCGGCGGCGAATGAACACAGAGCTGTCCGACTGTGACAAAAACGCATCTTACTGCTTTTGTCTCTGTGTTCCTTTTTGCAATTTTGCCGGTGAACCTCCTGTGTCATTCTCCACCAAAATTGTCTCATGTTTCATGTCTCGCATGTTTTTGCGATTCGCTTTGTATTTTGAGAATCTTAAGATGTTTCCTATGACCTATGAAGTAAAAAAATCAAACTGAAACATGTTGATAAAATGGTCATCTTGGTTTTTCGACAGGAACAGAGTCAGTCAAATTATTCCCAAGTCAGGTAAATTCATTTGGTCGGCAATTTTCAAACAAGGAAAACATTTTTTTGTTTTCTCACCAACTTACCTATAACTGTGGGTTTAGCTCCTTATCCAGAGCAACCTTTGGTGCAACTTTCACTGCATCCTCGATCAAAAAGTAACAAAACTGCCCATTACAGGCTTTAGTTTTTGTACAATGTCAGAATAGAATAGAAAATTGAGTGTCCGAGGTAACTTGCAGCGCTCCACGCTATGCATGTTAAAGGGAGGAGGTTTTGGTACAGCTGCTGTATTGGATTGTATCACCGTGCCCCCTGTCCCACAGTGAAAAAGCTTTACTCAAAAACCTGACTTCCCTCTGCTTGCTTTTGTCTTTCCTTCCCCCGCTCTGCCTCTCCGTATCTCAGCCTCCATCTTCCTGCTTCTGCCTGCGAGAGCAGCTGTGCAGGTCGGCCCCACTGAACAGGCCGGGCTATTTCTGTGACGGCTAAGAACAGAAGCCATCAGGAAAAGAAAACTCTGTGTTTCCATGCTGTAGCTGCACAGAGGAAGTGACGTCTTTACTGATCACACCTTTTTATCCAACCCGGTTCTAACTGATATCATTTTCTGCATCGACCAGAAGGAGCTTAAGCACGATTGTCAAATTGTTTATTGCGGCTACGTTGGTCTGTCAAATATGAAGTCCAACAATTTAGTAGAAGATCATTGGTGATTTCCATAAGTCCTTCACCTTTCTTCTAATGCCACCCTTAACCTGCATTGGTTATCTCCCCCGCCCCCCCTGGAGTGGAGATTTCTTTGAGAACATGGCCTTTATTAAAGATTCCAAAGACACTACAGGTGAATACAGGGTAAAACAAGTTTAACTGCTTAACTGATAGATACCTGATAAAGCTTAACTGATAGATACCAGCATTGAACTTCCCCAGTTGTTTGTTAGTTAGAGGCACCCGTTATTATACAATGTAACTAATAGCTTTATTGATGTTAATAAACCTTTTTCTAATGCCAATTATATCAGTTTATAAACCTTAAAGATATGATTCAGCAGACATAGATTGCAGTTTTTAATCCAGAAAATGTTGAAAAACATAATTTCTCAAAATGCAAAGTGACAATGAGTCCAAAACCTCAAAATAGGCAATTTTTGTGTTAATTAAGCTGATATTAAAACAGAAAGTCCTCGCATTTGAGAAAGTAGAACCAACACACCAACCCTAACCCTTTTGAATGACGTGTGCTGACCTGTGCATTATCTTGGACTACCTATTTAAAAATGCCAGTCGCAGAGCTTGGGGAGGGGAGTTGAAAAGAATCTCTATCCCAAAACGTCTTACTGCCGGAGCACCCCATGATCCTATTTCCTTAACTTACAGGTTACGCACACCCAAACCATTCATCTTTAATGGCTAACCCTGACCATCTTTGTCTCCGCTGCTATACCCATGATGAGGCACTTTCGATTCTTCACCTTTGACAAACTGGTTCATTCTAAACTTTTGGACTTTTTGAAGATTTACACCCAGCGGTCCCTCTGCCTCACTCCCCGCCGCTGGGAAAATAAGTCGCCGGCCAGCTCCAAGATGGACCGTCGCGGCTGTAGCCAACCCAAACCCCAAAGTTAGCACTTCTGTCTCTGGCCTAGCCGTGAGGAGCAGCGACCAATAGATGCTGTAGGGAGAGGCGAGGAGGAAGGTCTAAATAGAGGATGTTAATGTGCTATTATGTCATGACATAGATTAGTCCCAAACGGTCCACTCTATCTCCGAATTGGCTGTCCCAAGTTTCGGGCTGATTTGAATCAGTAGATGGCGATTATGGTCATTTTTGACCGTGAAATGCAGATTTTTTATTATAAATTTGATAAAAACTGCCAATATCAACACCAGCGCTGATGTGTTTCATCACAGTACAGTTATATCATCTTTATACCTGAAAAAATAAACGCTTCGCCCTCAAAACCATTGTTTTACTCTGGTACGCCGAGCCTGGCGTGCGCTTCACTCTTGTTGCGACACGTCTTGGTGTGATCGGCCTCTAATTGTGCAGTTACTCTTTACTAACAAGTAGGAAAGTGGTACCAAATCAGATAAATAAATATCAAAGAATCAAACCAAGTTTCAGGGAAAAGTCCAAACTACAACATAAAGGACAATGTGGCTTTCTGAACACGTTTAATCCAGATGATGATGGGTAGAGATTTAGGTCATGTTGAGTATCGTGAACCAGCCAAAGCAAACTCTGGTATGAAGTTTGCAGATGACAGCACCGCCATCGTCCGTATTACAAACATAGATGAGAGTTCATAAAGAGAGGTGCTCAGAGAACCATCTACTGCTCAACGTCAGTAAAACCAAGGAGCTGATTGTTGGTCTTAGAAAATAGACACACACACACACACACACACACACACACACACACACACACACACACACACACACACACACACACACACACACACACACACACCTCTGTCTGCATCAATGGAGCTGACTCCTCGGTGCGTTTGTTCATGTGGTTTGCAGCAGGTGCACAGCTGACATGTGGGTTTTTGTATGGGAATTTGGGGCTTTTCTGTCATTGTGTGTCTGTAATGCTGCACAGAAGTAATGCCCACTATCTTGGGGACGCCTCAGTTTGAGAAAATGAAGGAATGCCTCCTTCGCGCCATTTCCACTAATGTTAAAACTACCCTGGAAGGGTTTTTCAACAATTTGAACAATTGTGGAAGTTATAAAACCAACTAGCTTTAGAGAAGGGTCTCCCTGAGGGCGGTGATACCACAGAACGGTGTAATAGTCGTTGATGCTGTGTTTGCAGGACAGTTTGACTTCATCTTTTGTCTCCCCCAGCAGATCGGCCGGAGTCTGATGAACATCTTCACTTTTATTTGGAGATATTCCTGCAGAAAGGAGCAAAAAAAAAAATGATGAGTGTTAAAATAAAATGTAGCAATAAGATCAAACTTACAATGTTGAAGCAAAAATGAAGAACTTAATGTACCTTTGATCCAGAGTGAGACAACAATGGTAATTAAAGCACTGTGCATGTTGAGAACTCTTTACTGTTCGTGTGTCAAGCGGGGAAATGGAAGTGATACGTTTCAAACGGCATCACACGACGAAGGAGAGGAAAAGGTTTGACGTCAAAGGCAGATGTGGTTTACCTAATAAGGTGATATTCTGAGAAACAGAATCATTTTGACCGTATGTTGAGTTTAGAATTAATTCTGTGTGAGGATAAACATAAACAATTAGACCAGAAGTCTAAAAGGGGCTTATGTCTTTATTACACCCCATGTATTGGATGGAAGGGTTGGAGACTATATGTATTGAGTCCTATATGCAGTCTATCAGTACAAATGTAAACGTGGCACTAGAGGGAAATCCATGTGAAGTGGATTCTCTTCAAAGTAACCAGACTCCTCTGACAAAACCAGTAATTTTACTTTGCAGAACACAGGAGGATCTGGTCTACCAGTCAGTTAGTTTGTTTGGGTTATCATGTGACTTTGGTGTTTTAAAGGGTAAGTTCAGATTCACCCCATACAACCCCACTCCCTTTAAGCTTAACCTTTATTAAGGTTAGTGGACCGAACAGCTACCTCCAATCCTTTGTTGCTGTTTGACAACATCACTTGACTTCCTCCACGTCAAAATGACTACGGCAGCTTTAGTGTAAAAATAATTTTCTTAGTAATTTTGGGTGCACTTGCTGATATTGTTCTTCTTGGGAGGACAGTCTCCCTTAAACTCAATGTGTGCAGCTACTCCATGTGTTTTTGGAATATAATGACCATAGACGTATACGAGGTGTAAAGCTCATCTTCTCACCATAATCATCTTTTGAACAAGATGTGTCATCGGCCTCATTGGTCTGACCCAAATACCAGATGTCTGGTCTCAAAAATTAATTTCAGGAGGGCAATAAATGATTTGAAATAGATTGTTTCTAAGGATTCCCCTCAACATTGTCGGTAAGACACAAGTAGCAACTCTAGCTGAAATCAACATTACACAAACGTATTAGCTGATAGTGATACGATATCAAACCAAATTCCGACCACAGGAGCAGGTGCCTGCTGTTCCATGTCATGTACAAAACCACCGGTGCTGAAAGTTACTGTAAAGTTCATATAAGTAACAATTGAAAGTAACAGGACTGAGCTTTTTGTACAGCATTAGCAAATACATGAAATGAAACCAATCGTCATCGCTGCAAAACTGCATTGTGAATTACGTTTTTTGAGGGAAACCTGTGGAGATCTGGGTTCGGGGTTGGGGGTCATGGTGGATGGTGAAAAAAAACAGGAGACTGTTGTTCGTGTCCTGAGTGACATAAGCAAGAACTTTTGGCGTGTTTTTATTTTGTTTTGTTTCAATTTTGTAGTAATTTTAAACGAACCATGATATTCTTTACTAAACCGAAGCCAGAGTTCCACGAGAGGGACCATGTTGAGGCTTCTGATCATTGTGACCTATTCTTCCTCTGTCTCTATTTTACTGCACCGGCACACTGAGCACACACCGTGGGACCAACTGAGAGAGGAGGAGTGAGACATTTAGCAAACTGATTTGGTTCTTCCCGTAGTGCTTCTCTCTTCTGTCATTATCTGTGAATATGTACGCAAAGAAAAACTTTATTCATGACAGTAGCCTGTACCGCTATAAACGTTTTACATTTCTGCAAAACCGCGGATACGATGACGGCATTTGGTCAAAGACGTAGCACAACGAGAGACAAGAGCAAGAATGTAGTATAAATCGATCAGCCGTTTTTGAAAGTCACGTGGTATAATAACCGGTATAACAAGCAAAAAGTCCACCCTGGGTGGGGTTGGGGGTTGTGGGGGATGGGTAAAAAAAACACACAGGACTTTAACCCAGGAGACCGCAATCGTATCCCGTGTGAAGCTAAAAGTAATCTCAGGTAGACATTACTCCACTATCTTTTTACATCACAAATAGTTGTTTTTTGTATATTAATGTACTGAATCCTGCATATTGCACCTTTACCCAAATAGTTTAGTTTTTTCTTAACCTAATCAATAGTTTAAAAACTTTAACCACGTTAAACCTTTTTGATTCAGTGACATCGTCATTCAACGTATCCCGTGGTTTTGCAAAAACGTACTCTACCCAACAATGTTCTTGGTTTGTAAAGCATCAGTTGACCCAAATTACAGAAAGTCATTTTGAGACACGCTAGTGGCATTGATCTATGGGAGGCAATGTCTGATGGTTGGTCTCTCTCCCAGGAGATTGAAGCCTTTGACAGCTGGTCAAAGTTTTCACTTATCTTGTAAAACATCTTATCTCATGGATCGGCACTACATTTTGCACCACGAACTTCTAATTCTCCTCCAATATTATCTCATTCTCAGTGACAGATTTGATCAAAACCTGTAAGGATAAAACCAAAACTATCTTCATGAGCAAACACTACTGGGGGGTTAAGTGATTAAAAAACATTTTATTTTCATGTCATTTGGGTAAACTGGCCCTCTAAAGTGCTTTAAAAATCCCAGTCCCTCTTTCTGTACATCTCCATCTCTTCCTTTTTTAAAAACCTGCTTTTACCTGGCCTCACCTCATCCACATCCCTCTGATGTTTACCCCCAGTGCAAAGTCAACTGCTGAGTCCCACTCGCCTGCAGAGGGGGCTTCCTCTCAGCAAACAGAGCCTCCTCTGTGTCTGAAACCGGAGAGGTCAGCATTCCTCTGCCCAGGCCTCAAATAAAGACCCGAATTCTATGCAGAAATAATCCAGATTCCCGCTGGGACTGCAGCCTATCCTGGGGCAGCTGCCTCCCTCAAGGTGGACAATCAGTGTCTTTGTCAAGCCAAGCTGATGCCAACAGGCTGAGCACCGGAGCAGGTCCACCCAGCAGCCCTCAGTCTGGCGGAGCTGGGCAGACGGGTCTGTCTCGCTGTGGAAACACTGGATTATTTTTGGACAAATTTTGATCATCAATACTGGATTATCAGTGTTTTTTTGATGGATTATGGATGTTCAAAATCCTCCTTTTCAAATTGGATTCAACAGCCCGCAGGAAACGTCACAGGCTCTTTTGGGATACCCCTCTTTTGGGATACCCACAACAACGAGGAGTCTCCACCGACTGAGAGGTAGGCCATGATTATTCATCTTTTCTGACCAAGACACAGTACACTCCGCCGGGTGAGGAGCGTGGGATATGTTTTCAGACCAGAGAGGAGGCTGACTTTTTTTTCTTTTTTTTGAAACAATGACGTTTAAGAGATTTTCAGATTTCAGGCAAAATGTCACAGTGCATGTCAAATTATTTCCTGAGCTTGTTTTTTAGCAAACATGGACACCGAAAGACCTGATTTAGCTCCTAAAGCAAAGTAAAGACCTCTCTGGGATTTGTCTCAGTTGCATCTTTTTCTCTTCTCCACACACTCTCTGTCTCAGTTAGGATCAGCCCTTCCAAGGGATTGAGCAAGCATTTCTGAGATTTGTTGCATTAATGTCCCAGATCAAGTCACTGTACAACTGGTGAACCAGTAAAAAAATAAAAACCTGCTTTAATTCAAGTCCTAGGGGGGCAGTCAGTGAGTCACTCAGGGAATTAGGCAGAATTCAAATGTCAGACCACTTAACATGCTTTATTTCAGCATTCAAAATAATTAAAAACATCTCAATTTATTATACATATACAAAATAGGTACAGATCCTTGTGGTGTTTCCCCCCCATGGGTGTGTCTGTCTGCATTATCTCACAAACTTCTTCCTTATGGCTCTCTTTCTGTGCATTGTTTGAAAAAAATAAAATAGATCTCCAATTTTTCTTTTTGTTGAGAAAATTCAACCTTCGCACAAGAAAACAAGAAACAAACTACAACAGATGTGTGGATGAAGGAGGTGGGGGGAGGATTTTTTTGGAGGACAGAAGAGGTGGAGGTTGGGGTTTAAAAACATGAAACCAAAAAGTGTGAGAAGAAGAGATGCGGATCCGCTCTTCACTTTGAACTCAGAGCTAGAGGCTCGAGTGCCAGCGCGACCGTGGCTGGAAAAGAGAGAAGAAGTCTGTCTCATTCTGGGCGCCAAGAGTAAATAAAAAACGATGGTTTCGTTTTAGCACCAAGAGGGCCCTGCCACGCCAGAGTGACCTTAACACTACACAACAGTATAGCCGTACTGGACAGCCAGGAGACCTCAAAGAAAGTATAGCACCTTTAATTTTAGCTGTATCCGCTTCTGCTAAAGTATTGGTAAAAGTCGACTACCCCAACGAACGCCAAAACTACTGCAGGCTTCACTTCACAAACACTGGGCCAGACTTTTTTCATACAGCTGATATTCCTTGCTTTTCTGAGGTAGCCATAGGATTTTTCTTTCACAACTTTCAAAAAAGAGGTTGGAACCCATGTTTCTCTGCTGGTGGTTTTAATGTGACTTTTCTTTAAAAAAAAAAGAAAAAGGGAGCAATAGAAAGGAACAAACAAGAAAGCAACCACAACAACAAACAAATCACAACAGCCACAAAATCAGCGGATGAGGAGGGGGAATTGTCAGTGTTGTCTGTGGCAGGTTGACGGGGTAGGGGGGGCGGGGGGGGGCAGAACAACAGAGACAAACATGGCTGTCAGTTTCACCGTTTATTCATCAACACCTGAAACGTGGTACAAAGCAATTGGGTTCTGTCTGTTGGGGACTGTCCTTTCATTCCTCTCGCCACAGTGGTGTATAAAAATACAAAAGTCACCTGTGTGTTTCTGTAAACTCCAGAGAAGCCTGGTATGGCTGGATGAAGAGGGGAAGTCAATTTTTTTTACACTTTACAGAAGCATATATTATTTTCTTGTTGCCAGTGAAACAAAATGTCTTCTCTACAGGATCCTTGGTGTTGGTGATGGTAAAAAAAAACAAAAAAAAAATAAGAGTCAGAAACGAAAAAAAAAGTAGTGGTCCCAAACGCGGCGATGCAGATTCCGCCGCATCGCCGGCATCTTGTTGAAGTGCAGGTTTTAGGCAAAGTGGACCATCGGAACAATGGCCGAATGGAAATTCGTAGAATCAGGAACGAGGGGTCAGATTTTTCAGAAAAATGGCATTAGAGAAATGTTTTGGTGGGCTTTTTTTTTGAGAGAGATGACTGCTAGAAAAATTAAAACACACACTCACACACACAACAACAATTTCAAGTCCAGATTTCTCTTTTTACAAGAAACAGACGGGTCCAACTTCAAGGCCAAACTCTTGGTCTGGAGCACCAACGTCCATAGGAGCGATATCAATGATGGGCAGGCGAGATGTTTTCGATGTCTTGTAGTCGATGACTGTCTTGCCCCATGTACCGGTGTGTGACTGGAGGGAGAGAAGAAGAAAGGGGAGTTAGTGTCACCATTCAAATTGGTTAACACAGGACATTTGAAAATGTCTCCAATTCTGCCTGAACTTTTGTTCAAATCCCATGAACAGCAAGACTAGCTACAGTAGCTAGCATGCATGTTTGAAACCACTGAGTCGATACCATCAGGGGAAGTATAAGCTTGCTGAATTGTGACCTACTGGTCATTCCTAACTTTGAAGGTTTAGCATTTGAAGCTCACTCAGCTGTCAGTGGGATTGGCAAAAAATCAGTGGGATTTTTCTCACCGTGCATCCATCTTCCAGGACACTGTAGGTGAAGCGGCTGTTGCCCTCGGCTCTGATCTCGATCTCGTTGGAGCCCTGGAGGAGCAGGGCCTTCTTGAGGTTGCCGACGGTGGCGTCCATGTAGGCGACGCTGTTCTTGCAGTGGTAGGTGATGTTCTGGGTTGCCTCAGTGGACATGAGACGCAGGAAAGTCAGCTGGATGTTGACATCCTCTGGCGTGGAGCCCTCGCTGCCGTACTCGAACTGTGTAGGAAAGAGGAAGGGGGAGATGTTACTGACTGAACTGAAGGGACAAGAAGCAGAGAGGTAAGGTCGAGTTGAGGAATAGTAGGAAACAAAAGAGGGACGAGAAGTGGAAATGAGAGGAGGGGTAGAGGAAGGAGGAATTGAGAGGGAAGTTGACCTAAGAGAAGGCAAGTAGGGATGGATTTGGAGCAAGGAGTGAGGAAGTGCTCAGTTTGGTTGGTTCAGCATGTTTACCTGGAAGCCATCGGTCATAGCCTCTCCGAACCAGACGTGCTTCTTCTCCTTGATATTCTTGCTCATGTACCAGTTCTTCTTGGCGACCTCGGGCTGAGTTGGGGTTATGCAGGTCTCTCCGGTCTCCATGTTGCAGTAGACCTTGATGGCGTCATGAGTGCAGCCCTGGTCAGGGTCGATGAAGTACTCGCCTGGAGAACAAGGAGTCAGGAGAGGAAAAGTTCAGAAAAACCCGGTATGCTAGTTTAGATTCTCCAATCCTCCTCTACACTTGGATTGATCCACCGCAGTTGGGTAAAAACTCACCGCTCTTCCAGTCAGGGTGGCACATCTTGAGGTCGCGGCAGGTTCTGGCGGGGTTCTTGCGGGTTCCGTCAGGGCTGCGGATCTGCTCGATCTGCTGGCTCAGGCTCTTCAGGGTGCCGTCCACCTCCAAGTCGCGATCACGGAGAACGTTAGCGTCATCAGCACGGAACATGCGGAAGGGATCGGGGGCCTTCTCCTGAGGCTGGGAAATGAAGCCAAGGTCGAATCCGCCACCAGGGGCACCTGGTGCTCCGGGAGGTCCAGGAGGTCCTGGAGGACCCTGAGACAGAAGAAGGGCAAGAGGAGGAAGAGAAGAAGTATGTTATTTCAGTGCTCGTAGAGGCTTTGTGGTATTCCTAGCAAACCACAACCTCTATTTTCCCTCAGTTAGAAGACACAAAGTTAATTGACAGAGGAGTGGATGGATAGTTAAACAGCCAGACTTACAGCGGGTCCCATCTCTCCAGAACGTCCACGAGGTCCAGGAGGTCCAGTGGGTCCAGGCAGGCCAGTCATACCGTCCTTACCAGCAGATCCAGCAGATCCAGATGGGCCCTGCAAACAGCATAATGTCAAAGTCCCTCCAAACACTCACAGATAGACCAAATATTAAAATACAAAACACCTAAAACTACTCCAAGCACTAAAATATTGTCTGGTGTGTTAACTCACTCTAGGTCCAGCGGGTCCAGCAGAACCAGCGGGTCCTTGCTCTCCAGAAGATCCCTATGGGTTCAGAACAGAAACAGTAGTTAGAAATAAAGTCTGTATGTTGTTTATGTTATATATGTATAGATGTGAGTGTGAAGTGACTTACAGATGGTCCAGGAGCTCCCTGCATGCCAGTGAATCCTCTGTGTCCCTTCATGCCTCTCTCTCCAGCCTCTCCACTCTCTCCCTTGTCTCCGCGAAGTCCAGGACCTCCCTGTTAGGGGTAAAAAGGGGATGAAGAGCATTGTTTTGCCTTCATTTGAATGACGTTCCATCTATTCTATTGTTTGTTTTTATCAATGGCGCAAAGGTTGTTACTTACAGAAGGTCCACGAGGTCCAGAAGGGCCAGCAGAGCCAGCGGGGCCACTAGGTCCCTGGAGCATACAAAAAACAGTTTGATGTAAAGGCAGGTTGCAGCGAAACACAATCTATGCTTACACCTACTGTAGCTCTAATATTAATGGCTATTTCCCATTAACATGTACTCTACTGTATACTGAAGATATCTTCATAAAAGCACAATGACTACACTGAAAAATGTTTTTGGTGACACTCACAGTCTCTCCACGGTCACCGTTCTTTCCAGCGGGTCCAACGGGTCCGGGGGCACCAGAGGGTCCAGGGGCACCAGGGGCTCCAGATGGGCCGCTCTCTCCACGTTCTCCCTAAAATGCAAAAACAAAATAATGTTATTTCACCAGCTTTAATATCCTTACAAGCTGCTGTGGTGAAAAAACGCACAGATAGAACCAAATATATGTCTGGATCGCACCTAGTTTTTTTTGCCTTTGATTTTTGTCCACAGAGACTTTAGATATACACGATTTGGTGAGACAGGCCACTGTCTAGGCTATATAGAACATTACCAGCAGGTATAACTCTACATTGGTGTTTCTATCACGTCAACAGAATTTATTTCAGACAGAATTGGCTCTGATTGTATGAGATAATGTTAATTTAATTTTCAGCTTACTAACTATAGTGCTAAGGTAAGGTGCTAAGCTAAGCATCACTGTATCTAGCAGAAGCCACTGTAGCTGTTGTTGTATGCATGTTTGCTCAATGACCTTGCAGGCTGCATTACCTAGGTTCAGGTCAACATAGCTGACTCTTCCCAAGCCTTTGTGGTTGTTTTGCTTCAATATATAGTCGTATCGTCTCTTTGTGTCTCTTTGCAGCTGTTTTGCAACTCTTTATAGTTGTTTTAGTGTCTCTTTGTAGTTGCCTGTTTAGTAATCCATCTGGTGTTGGTGACTTAGCGATGATGCAATTTGAACTCACCTTGGGTCCAGCACCTCCATCGCGACCAGATGATCCCTCGTTTCCGGGGCTTCCCTAAAACACAAACACAAAGCAGGTTAACTATTTAGAAAACACCTACTGCAGTATACAAAAGTCAGACAGATAGTTAGTGTACAGGTGCAATTGTTTCTTCATACCTCACGTCCAGGCTCACCAGGGGCTCCAGCCAGTCCAGTGGGTCCCATAGGTCCGGGAGGTCCACGCTCACCACTGGGGCCAGAAGATCCAGCCTTTCCAACCTCTCCCTGCGGGTGACACAGGCAAAGTCAGTCCAGTCCTAGCAACCACAATTACTTTTCTAATAGATTCAAGTTTATGTGGGCTTGTTTAATGTTGCAGGTTTTAATGCAGCAAGGTGCTGTTAATTGAGGATAGATTTTAGAAAATCTGCTTCCTACTCGCTGGAGGTCACATAGTGTTGCAACCAGGTGAGTGAAGCGTTTTCATGGAATATAGCAGATTTCCAAATCATCCTCAGTGGTTTTGTTTCATTGTCACATCATTTAGAAGTGGTTTTCAATCACTACATTTTTCGGGATTTGGAGTGATGTTTGATTCTAAACATCATATTGGCTGGATAAACACGTTTGGATATTCTGGTTCCATCAGCTCCACTGTGCAGTTTGTCATTTTGTAGAGTAGAGTTTGTAGAGTAATAACAGGAACTTACGGAAGGTCCGGGCATGCCAGGGAAACCTCGCTCTCCTCTCTGTCCAGGCAGACCAATAACACCACGCTGTCCAGCAATACCTAAAGGTCCAGGCAGACCAGAAGATCCCTGCAAGGGTGGAGAGAGAGAGAGACAAAGTGAAAGAGGTTATAGACTATACATCAAGGTGTAGGAACAACAACGAAAAGCTAAATAATGTTCGTGTGTTGTCAGTAAAAATGTGGGAACTTAATTCAATGCTACCACATAAAGAGGACAATTTAGTTGGAATCAAATCACGCTGTTCTTTTTTAGCAACCAATCATTTGCTTCTGTGATAGATTGAGATGGAAGGGGCTCTAGTTGCTTTTGATGGTTTACTATAACTTACAGGAGCTCCCTCGGCTCCAGCGCCACCCTTCTCTCCAGCAGGTCCTGGGGGTCCAGCAGCACCCATCTCACCAGGGCGACCAGAAGGTCCAGTCTCACCACGGTTTCCTTTGGGTCCCTCTTTGCCAGATGGACCAGAGGGTCCGGGAGGTCCAGAGTTGCCCTATGGGGATGAACGCAACATTGCTGAAAACCATCGAGGATGTTGGGCCCTGCCATAGGAACAATAAGTGCCAATAACATTAAAGGAAGACTTACAGAGGGGCCGGGAGGTCCAACTCTGCCAGCAGCACCAGGGAAGCCAGTAGCACCCTAGGGACAGAGAGAGAGCAATTAGCTGACTGTGGCTGGAAAAATGACCGTATCACATTTGTACAATCAATGAATAAAGAGGGATGAATATTAAACAATGGGCTTTTTTGCAATATAAGTGCATCTGTAGTAAACATATTTTGACAGTGGATTGTCTCCAGAATTCTCTCTCTGCTATGGCCATGGTCACCTCTGACCACTACACTACTGCTCCAGATCTAGGATTTGAAGCTGAAGTCAGCATAAATGTAAATATATTAGAGGAAAAGGAGGACAGAAAAGACAAGTGGTGACTCACAGGAGGTCCAGCGGCTCCGCGGGCTCCCTTAGGGCCGGAGTTTCCATTGGGACCCTGTAAGGACACAACAAATTGTCAATCAACATGGGAGAACCAGTACCATGCAATGTAGCCTCAACTTCTAATGTTCACTCTGAATTATGGGATTTTCTATATGGAAGTTTAAATGTTGACAAACCTGAGGTCCAGGGGCACCAGTGGGTCCAGCAGCGCCGGGGGGACCAGCATCTCCCTTAGCACCATTATCTCCAGACTCTCCCTTACCACCAGGCTGTCCATCAGCACCCTGTGGTGGAATGATGGGGTGAGAGGCTCAGTAAAAAGCTAAAGAAAAACAGTTGGTGAGAGGAGCCAGGACATTCATGAAGAAGTGACTTACAGGAGGTCCAGCAAATCCAGCAGGTCCAGGTGGTCCAGACTCTCCACGTTCACCCTGCGAAAGAGGAGGTGAACAAAAAGTCAGTCAGTGATTTCCATAGTCAAGCAGCTTCCTCTTCTGCTCTTGAGAAGAACAGATGGACAGGTACTTACAGGGCCTCCGCGAGCTCCAGCAGGTCCGACAGGTCCGGCGGCGCCAGGCTCTCCCTTGTCTCCGGTGGAACCAGCGGGTCCGGGAAGTCCAATTGGTCCAGTCAAACCACGGGGGCCATCCTTACCAGGAGCTCCATCACCACCTTTGCCTCCTTGGTCACCCTTGGTTATTGGATGGAGAGGGGGAGTGAGAAATATATATATATACTGGAAAGCTACTGTGGATTGTGTTGCGTGAGTCGGGCTTCTCATTAGGGTACTTCAGTAGTGACTAATCCTATATACTGGGAATATTGGGAGTACTAGGAATATTGTTGTGGCGACTCACTCTGTCTCCCCTCAGTCCTGGAAGGCCAGCGGATCCACGCTCACCAGGCATTCCCTGGAGTCCAGGAGAACCCTGGGATCCAGGAGCACCGGGGGCTCCAGCATCTCCCTGGGGAAGAGGAGGAAGGGGTAGAAAAGAAGAGCAGTAAGGTTACTCAACAATCAACAAGAACAGGCTATCAAGGTTTTTTTTCTTTCACATCTCGCAAGGTTTACCTTGGCACCCTCGTTTCCAGCAGATCCGGGGGATCCACGGCCACCAGCGGGTCCAACAGCACCAGGTGCACCGCGCTCACCGGTGAATCCTCTGTCACCCTGAGGGGAAGGGGTGGCAGAGAGTTAGGGAATTTGAAATGGAAGTCCAAGAGTGGTCAAAGAAGTCATGAGTGATCTGTGATTAGTCCTACCCCATTAGCATTAGCCTGTTATTTGCTAGCTTTAGCCTGTTAGCATTAACATCAATGTTCATACAACTTAGAGCAAGAACATGTAGCTTTGTTTGTAGCCTGGTTGGGAACAATTTAATTATTTAGACAGCTCTCCAAAGATGCTTCATTAATGGATGCTGCTGGGAGCAGACTGCTGAGTAACTGGGAACAAGACAATGATAATAAGTGACTTACTCTGTTTCCAGCAGGTCCTGTGGCTCCAGCCTCACCGGGCACACCCTAGATAGATAGAGAGGCAATTCATACGTTAATTACCAGTAAACAGTATCAATTTGATCATGTATTTAAATCAACCATATTTCAGTCAGTACCTGCTCTCCGGGCTTTCCACTCTCACCAATGGCACCCTGGGGTCCTGGGAGACCCTGGAATCCGGGAGGTCCGCCTGGTCCCTGTTCTCCTCTCTCACCAGCAGGACCCTGAGGTTGAACAGGAGAAGGACTATTGGAGCTAACAGAATGTGGCCAGGAGTAAGGCATGGTGTGGGTACCACTTGTTGTCAGTAGCTTTTAAGTGTAGTTTGTAGTGTGCGACAATAAGGCTTATGAGGCGGGTGTCAATGTGGGCATGTGTGCGTTTTACGTACAGCAGGTCCAGAGGGGCCTTGAGCACCAACGTCACCATCCTTTCCGGGGGCACCCTGAGTAGAGAGATGGTAGGCTTTCAGACACATGGGTTCAACAAACAGTAGAGTACAGTGGATTCAAAGAGAAGCAAAGTGTAGACAACTTACAAGTGGGCCAGTGGGTCCCATTACTCCTCTCTCGCCAGGCTTTCCACCCTCACCCTACAGACAGAAGTAGAAGAGCACTATTAGCAGGGATGCCTACTTCTCAGTAGTCTACTCACTTAAAAAAAAAAACTGAAACAAATGAGCCATAATACTTGAGACCCATTACTCACAGCAGCTCCCTTGGGTCCGGGGAATCCCATGACTCCGGGCTGGCCTCTAGCTCCAACAGCGCCAGGGGGTCCGGGGCGGCCATCTTGTCCAGTGGCTCCCTGGTGAGGAGGAATAATGAAGGATTAATTTAATTACATGCAACATATCTGATGAAAATCAAATATATTGTCCTGAGCGTGAACTTACAGCGGGTCCCGTTTTGCCATCAGGTCCAGGGCTGCCAGGGCTACCAGTCAAACCCTACGAGCAGAGGTCAGAGGTCAGAGGACAGCCTGTGCAGTGAATAAATGATGTTGCTGATAATTATGGTAGGGAATCTCACCTTAGCTCCGGGCAAACCAGGCTCACCAGTGCGGCCAGACTCACCGGTTGAACCTTTAGGTCCAAGAGCACCGGGGGCACCGCGCTCGCCATTGGCACCCTATGACGGGGGAGAAAGAGAGAGAAGAGAGGTAGAAAGGCAAAGATTAGTTCAATCAAATCTGATCTGAAGAATCTCCATGATTGTAAGAGGAAAAGAGGGACGTATCGAATGTGTGTGTTTGTGTTTTATACTCACTTTGGCTCCAGCAGGACCATCAGAACCAGGGAAACCACGACCACCAGGACCACCCTGTAGAGAGAATCAAGCACATGTTTCTTAGCTCGAGGAACAACACTGTATCTAGACAGGGATGGGCTATTGCCATAATCTTAATATGCTCTGTCGTTTCCCATCAAGTAAGTCCATGTCATCAATGTGTAATCCCGCTCTACCTTGGTTGAATGATATTGTATTGTCTAAACTGTTTAAAAATGTCAGGTTTTCTTCACTGTCAGGCATGATGCATTGTGGGCCAGATCAGGAAGGCTCAGGAAGAAATTGTCGTGATGACATGATCATGTCACTCCCTGGTGGCAGCATGAGCTATGTTCGCATTCTATGCGCAAAACATGTCAAATATTGTGTCAGTAATAATTTTTCCAAATATCTGGAAATGATGCTCTGTTTGTGCATTGACAGTTCATCTATCTGGCCTGCAGGGGGCACTAGAGAGTGTGTTTAAATGTGCCTGTTTAGCCAAAAGGGCTTCTGTATCATTTGTGGCCTACACTATGTATACTTGTATTATATGGGTAGGTCATATTACGACTGGCTCCCTCATTTATATATTCATAACATTCATAAGATATTCATATTTGCACTGGAGGGCAACTCGATCACTTTTCTTACAAGTAACACTTAATATTAAAAAATATCACAGCATACAGTATATTACAGTGGAAAGTGAGATGCTTACTCGCTCTCCAGGAGCTCCACGGGCTCCTGCAGCACCAGGCTCTCCTCTGGCTCCTCTCTTGCCTTCCTCACCGGATGGTCCTGGGCCTCCTTGAACTCCTGCAGGACCCTGGAGAACAAACACGCAAACACACACACGGGTGGCATAAGAAATTGAACGTGTATTCGTGCATGTGTGTATTACGGAGCTACGCTCCATTCTGACTGTGGTGAACTTCAACTTACAGCCTCTCCCTTGGCACCGGCCTCTCCCTTGGCTCCTTGGGCACCAACATCACCCTGAGAGAAACGAGCAAATAAAACAAACATTAACTAACGATACCAAGTGAACAACTGACATCAGTGGTCAAAATCAATCAAACAAACACGCAAACAAATAAGCACAACTGAGACAAATCTCAACAACAAATAAATAAATAACAATAAAGATAAACAAATAGCTGTCAACAACAAACAAAACACTGGTACGGAACTAAAGTAAAACAATGTTTACTTGTGATTCAGCAGTTTTACTTTTAATTCACTATGTTTGGAATTAATTACAATTTCTAATCGTGTCCATTACATGCGACAGACTCTAGACAGAAAATACTATTTTTGGTGTTGGTTAGTTGTTTCTGAGAAAGATTTACTCACAGTGTTACCCTTGGCTCCGGGGGCACCACCAGCACCCTGAGGTCCTGGGGGTCCACGTGGTCCGGGGAAACCGGGAGCTCCGGCAACTCCGGCAGCACCCTGCAGGGGGCGGCAGCACACAGCAGCAACACGGTCACATCATGCTGCACTGCCAGTCTCTGAGGCTAAGCTACTATGAAACAACACCTTTTTGAGCCAGGATGGGATTCGAATCCTCAACCCTGTCATCCTCATGAGGTAAATGTGATGAGATAGATACTCACGGGGGTTCCCTTAACTCCAGCAGCTCCATCAGTTCCAGGGTTTCCCTGAGAGGAGAAAGAAGGGAAGAGATTTTGATTTACCAGAAGATTCTTAGGAATAATATAAATGCCATTATATCATCAATAAGGTGATCTTATCTAGAACCTGAACAGTCTGTCATAGAGGGCTTACTGTTTGTACTTACAGAGGCTCCTGCGGGGCCAGCAGGTCCGGGGTTACCGGGCTCGCCTCGGGATCCAGCGGGGCCTTCGGATCCACGAGTACCCTGAGCTCCAGCGTCACCCTGGGTAGAGAGGGAAAAGAAGAGCAGTCAGACAATCAGTGTCCAAAGCAATAGCAGTTTCGTCATGGTTGAAGACTCGTAGAGTGATGAAAAATACCATTATGATGCAAATCAAGTCGAAAAGTAAATGGGCAACAGAGGATTGTATTTTGCGGTTCTACTGTGTTCAAAGTTTAAAAATTATTAAAACGCCAGCTTGTTGGTGTTTCAAACTACATTCGGCAGTTTTGAATATTTGGTAAAACTGCTTTTAGCCATTGTGCTAAAAGCCATTGGAAGAGCCGTCCAACGGCTTTTATGCAGCGTTTCATAATTTTATGGTATGTATTATTATTGGAAGAAATACTACTTTTTCTTTTCTTTTGAAGTTGATACAAGAAATGTAACCTAACAAACACAAAGTAAATGTTTTACAGTGGAAGATTCATAACTAATGCCTGTGAGCTACTGTAGGCTAATAGAATTCATCAACAGCACACTCAAAATAAAAGAAGCCAATCTACTATTCATAATCAAAGTTATTATTAGGTCACTTTTCGCACGCTACTACAAACCCCCAAGTCGCTTAGACTTAGTATGTAGTATGAAATCGGGCTTGGACGACCCCCACCCTGTGTTACCCCTGTTCAAAGACCACATGAAAGGTCACATATGTTAAGAAACGAAAGTAACTTTCTAGTGACTGCTGCAAGCTCTCTTAAGAAGAGGAAGTAGGATACGTGTGGTGTTGTTTTGGATGGTGAAAGCCTTGGAAGATTAAGGAAGATGTAGAAGATGAAAGATATAAAAAAATGGAGGCTGTTTAGGATTATTGCTGTGGATCATAATGGTCGTTGTTGTACCTTGGATCCGGGGCCACCGGGGAATCCGGGAGGTCCAGCGGGGCCAGTAGGACCCTGGGAGAAAACAATAAGACAAACAGGTTTAGACAAATGTAGCAGATCCATCCTGCCATCGCAGCCAATGCAGAACGATTATTTTGATTTGCTTGATTTTATAGCGGGAAAGAAAATAAAAAAATGTTCCTGTCTGAGAATCCCCCTGGGGTTTTAAACAATTAGGGTCACTGGAAGTTGTACATTCAGTCCTACTAAAGGACAAACATGTTTGTTCTGAGAACAGTTTAAAATTTTGGTAAAATGGAAGACTCACAGGAGGTCCGGCAGCACCAGCAGAACCATCGTTACCACGAGCTCCCTGCAGCACACAGACAAACATGATTGGTTGATTGATCTGTTCATTGACCGACTGGCTGATCCATTAAAGCATTTGTTAGCAAGTGTGTGGATGTGTGGACTCACAGCAGCTCCAGAAGCACCATTGCGGCCTCTCTCGCCGGGCAGACCACGAGGTCCCTGAAACAGAGACACAAAGAGTCAGTCAGCTATCCAAAATCCAAGAAGGAAACTACATGACAGAGATGGGGGTGATTGTTTTACTCACCATAGCACCAGGAGTTCCATTCTCACCGGAGGCTCCACTCTCTCCCTAAACATGCGTAAACACACAGGCAGGTGAGGTGATAAGAATGACAGAAACTGTAGCATCGTTTGTCAATATTAATGCAACTAGCCAATATGGCTACTGCTAGCCAATAACTAGCCAATATGGCTGCTGATAGCCAATTACTAGCCAATATGACTGCTACAGCTAGTTGTAACACTACAAACTTACAAACTGTCTACGTGGAGTTTGCAGGTCTAAAGAAAAGATGCAACTGGTTGCATTATGGGAAATGAAGGAGACAGTTTTAGCCAATTTGAGGGGCTAAAAGTCCGGATATCTCAGCTTCTGTAGCTTCCATTCCTATAATTCTTATAAGAATCAGTCTCTCTTGTAAATGTCACTGGAGGACAACATTAACAGGCTACAATGGCGAGTACTTCCACTACATGTTGTAGTACTGCGACTACTATCCCCATTGCTATTACAGAAACTGTTACAACTACTACTTCTATCACTATCGCCACCATTAGTACTGCAAAATCTGCATTTTTCTACACTGAGACGTAGTGCGGAGGAGCGAGGTATCAAAGAGGGGCAGTCACCTTGGGACCAGCGGGGCCATTGTCTCCCTTAGCACCATCCAGACCACTGAATCCCTACAGAGATGGAGAGACATAGCAACAGATTAAGTCCACAGTTATAAGAGATGCCATAATGTTTATTTGTTGAACGGGGAGTCGGGAGTTCTGACTCACTCTGTGTCCCTTGATGCCGGGCAGACCGGGGGTTCCTGGGAAACCACGAGCTCCCTGATGGAAAGAAAAGAGATGGGAGATTTTATTTATAGATCTATCACGGCTCTGTTTTCTTTTTCACTAGGAATAACAATTACACCGCCATGGCGACTTACCTGTGGGCCGGAAGGTCCACGCTCACCACCGCGACCAGGTTTGCCAGACTCACCCTTAGAGAAGAGTGAAAGGGGTGAACACAGTGAGTAAGTCATTCTTCACGCTATGCTGAGATGGAGATGGTGAATACGAGCAGATCCAGTCGACTTACATCCTCTCCGTTCTTTCCAGGGGGGCCGGCGGCGCCACGGGGACCCATGGCACCCTGCAGAGAAAGACACACAGAGGTGAGAATGACCACAGGCTACCGAAGCGCAATGCAGGCGTGTATCTGTTTTAATGTGTTCCTAATACTCACAGAAGGTCCGGCCTCTCCAGGCTCACCAGGGGGGCCGGTGAATCCCTGAGGTCCCTGTAGGTGGAGACACACATCAAACACCATCACTAAACAAATTGACAACGATCTCTTCTAGGTGTAAATCCAACCAGGTTATTGTAAAGACATGCATATCGATGTGTGTTTCAGTGGAGGGTATCTTTGTTTCGTGGCTGCTGTCATCTGACTCGGGTGGGAACAGTAGCATAATTTGAAATGCAGTTGTCAACAGAATAACTTAACGCTCTCCTTGTATGGTAGGTTTCTTTTTCAATTACCTGTTATGTGAACTATTTTAGTGTTTATTTGGAGCGAGTCCTGGCTAGCTTCAAATACGCTCACAGATTTACTGTGGTGAAAGTCGCTAACCGACTAGCTTAAAGGTTTAAATTATCCATTCTGGTGCTGAAATTGTAATGTTTGTGAGAAGCTTGTAGAATAATGTTAATCAGGTGCTGTCAAAATAGTGTTTCACTGTTACTTTTGGCCGACGCACACTCATCTAGCCCACAGACTTTAGCTGTAACTTAAGCTAGTTAAGCTAGCTGAGTTTCGTGTTCAGCTCAGCCTCCCATGGCTCAATCCATGTTTACCTGCGTGTTTCCATTGACTTTGCATGCAAACCACTTCACTACAATTCTGAAAGAAGGCAGTTTGTTCATTTTTTAAGGGATTGACAGGAATGTTCTATTTTTTTAACAACTAAAATAATAATCAGATTAGAAAATATTTTGCCTTGTTGTAGTTTTCATTTGGAAATGAACTCCAATGCATTGAAAGGGAAAGGAGTGTGATAAGAGTTTGGTGATGGCTTCGTGCGAACTGCGCACCGAGGAGATGTCACAAGTGATGTCGTGATGATGTATGAGAGTGCACGCGCTATCTCCTCCTCTATCCTCCCAGCTTCAACTATGAAACATTTTGTGTTGAAGAAGAAGGAAGCGGCGTACTTACGCTAGAACCGGCAGTTCCAGGGGGTCCGCGGGGTCCCATTGGGCCCTGTCAATCAAACAGAGGCAGGGTCAGATACGGCATCTCTATGATTGATGGTGAAATGATTGTGTGTGTGTGTGTGTGTGTGTGTGTGTGTGTGTCTTACCATTGGTCCAGGCACAGGCATGGAAGGAGATTTATCATCATAGCCACCAGACATCTGAGGGGAGAAGTTCTGGAAAAAAGAAAAACAAAGCTATAAATATTCCAATCCATTTCTCATGTGTATTTGCTGAAAAGGTTTTGAATTTCCATGACATGAATGTGAATGAATGCCTTTTCTTTAGTACTTTATGCCAGTTATATGTAAAACATTTTCACACATTCTTTTGTAAACAAGCACAAGACCCATTTCCCTTCCTCTGTAGGTGTATTTTTTAAAGACTTCTATGCACTAGGGGGACTAGTATAATGTGTCCTCAATTATGTCTAAATCCTGGAAATAAACATTCACATCATTTTTTGTTGACAGTTTGGTCCCCTTCACTTCTCTGTCAGCCAGGACCATCCCCCGACCTTTAACCTCATCACTCTTAGTGTTGCTGAATTTGTTGAGTGCAATGAAGTCTCTTTGGATGCTACTTCTGTTATCTGACCACAGAGGCTCCTTAGAAAGTGCAATCTGAGGTGAGGTTAATCGAGGCTAATGTTAGTGTTAGCTTAGCTTGGTCATTTGGAATGGACGTTTGTTGTCGCTATATTGTGGTCAGTTGGGAGTCGATAGTAAACTGAATCATGCTTAATTTGATTTCAAAACTTTTAAAACTATTTGTGGTAAATAAGCATTGGAATTTGTGGTAAATTCTACACAAGCATGCTAAATTAAACTGGGATGGTATGTCAGAATAAATTAGCTCGGTGAATTAGCATGTGAGTCAATGATAAATCATAGCTACAAATGCTAAATTAGGATAGAAGTCAATGGTAAAGTGAATCATAGCATGCTAAATTAGATTGTGATACTATTGGCAATATGTGGTAAAGAACATTAGCATGGTAAATTAGACTGGGGTGGCATGTCATGTTAGCATAGCCTAGTGAATTAGCATGTGAGGCAATAACAAATTCTACATAGGAATCCAAAATTTGCCTGGGAATGTTAGCTCATATTCTAAACTACAATTAAAGTCAATTGAAATGTAAGTTTATACTAAACTTCAATGAGACTCAGAATGTTAATTTAGTATAGTAAATTACGATGGAAGTTGATGCTTAGCTGAATCATAGCATGCTGAATTAGATTGTGAAGCTTTGGGTGTGTTAGCTTTGCATGCTCAGATGTATTAAAAGAAGTATAGGGCATCATTGATAAACGTATACATTATTAGCATAGTAGGATAAATGTGTTCACTCTACAATAAACCAATCAACTAATGGATCTGACAAGCATCCAGGACATCTCCACTTCTCTTTTCCTAAGAATCAACCCCAATTAACTTCTGACCTTCTGACCCCAGACTGAAAGTCAAACTCCAAGTCAGAGGCAATAAATTTAAGCCAAAGCCAACACGTCAATGAAAAGCTTGAGTTTTAGCTGTGAAAGTGGAGTTCAGTTTCCCAGCTCGACCCGTCCTCCCCGAAGCTGCCTGCACAGCCACCATATTGGTTTATACTGGTCTATTTTGATGTCATTCACCAAAAAAGAAGTTTGGGAATCCCTTTTATAATAGCAGCATGGAGGTGGTATGGGCATGCAATCCAACGAACTACAAGAAACAATAAGGATTATGGGTAGGGGGATATGAGGGCTGGGGAACTGAGAAGAGCAAACCTGAATTGGGACTAATGCTTGTTTTTGACTAACCCCCACACATGAAGAAGTTCCAGCTACTGACACTATCTCTGTCCAACAAATGAGATAAACGCAAGAGTCTTACAACTATTGTTTCCAGCCGTGGTCGGCTTAGAACTGGTGAATTTGGACCCGAATGAGTCAAATACAAAGAAAAAAGAAAAGAAATCTACAACTTACTCCACCGAGGCCAGGGGGTCCAGGGGGGCCGGGAGGTCCGGGCATACCGGGCTGGCCGGGGATACCATCGTTACCAGCGGGACCAGGATTACCCTGCATATTGGGGGGCAAGAGAGAGAAAGAAAGAAAGAAAGAAAGAAGGGGTCAGGCTCTAGAGTCAGAATAAAATGGCCGCCTGGATGCTAAACGCACCCAGAGACAACAGAGAGGAAGAAATCAACTGTTTGATTTTGTTCAACCCCCAATCACATGACTGCCTGTACTCTTGTTACGTTGTCAGAACGGATCCTTTTGTATAATTTAATTTATAACTTTAATTTCCTATGTGTGTCCTGGCAGGCTCACTTGCTCCCTATAGTGGTGAAAGCAGCATTAAACCTGGAGGAGGCGCAGTTTACTCCCCTGGGAGACTGACCATATGACCAACCAGGAATGGACTGGCGGTCATGTGACAAGCAGGATACAGGAAGTGGGTAAGAACTGCCATTAACACTTTAGCTACACATTCTGTAAAACAAACCTCGAAATAAATGATCTGAATAACTTCGACATGTTACATAATACCATAAATGCATTACTGAAAACTCATAATTAGATCAAATATGATATTATATTATTATTATTAGCTGTTTATTATTGTTAGCTGTAAATCAAAGATGTCTTTGCAGCTTGCTGAATCAAATCCCATTATCACAAAAAATAAAGAATCTGATGAGAAGATCTGTACAAAATATATACATAAACAAATGAATAAATAAAATAGAAATTAAATTTTAATTCAAATTTTGTTTGCCCATCAATTTAGATAAAAGAGGCATCACCACTGCAAAAGCAATACCAAACCCAACTTTATTTTTTTTTGGAGAATATAATCAATTTTGTTGACATCAAATAGTTTTCTGTATGAAAAGTCTTAATATTTAACGTGCTTGAATGTTAAGACTCTTTTCTCGCAGTTTCTAACTTTCCTTAAACCAAGCAAAGTTTCAAGTTCCTCCTCACTCTGCGTGTCTCAACCTGACCTCGGCATGTTTTCAGTCACTGATCTTTTTCACTGCTCTCAGTTGATGATGAACCCCGTTAAAGCACATTGTTTCCCCTTAATCTACTTTGTTGTGCCATAATGGTTTCTAGAACCAAGATACGTTGACTAAATTCAGAGGTGAAAGCAAAAGCGGTGCAGTTTTAAGGCTGTATATGTGCCATTTACTTTAGTATTGCTATTTTCAGGGGCATTTTTACATCTTTCCTTGTATCTGATGGCAATAGCTACTTTGCAAGCAAATGTTTAAATGCAATATCCATCTCTAAATATGAAGCTATTTGCCTATCAGACCTGATGCTATTTATGTTTCACTTCTAACTCTTCGCTACTGTGATGCAAGTAAGATTTTGAATGACGGCCTGGGCTAAAGGATCCTGTTTCCACATGTGACTGAATGAAAACGGCGTCAGTACAGCAGCTTCAACTCCATAATAAACACACGGGAATCTGCTCAGAGTGGCAGGCAGTGAACTCACCGCGTGGTGACCAGAAATCAAGAGAATTGATAAGTGTGTGAACCTACCCTGTCTCCCTTGGGTCCACGCTCTCCCTTGGGTCCCTGTGAGTAAAGAAAACAATAAAAAAAAAAGATAACGTCTCAGTGTATGATCAAACAAAATTATGGAATTGATATATCTGAACATGATTATTGATGTATCTGATCTAATCAATAAGTGATGTAACACAGATAATGATCAATCAACTATCTGTATCTGATATAAACCAATTAACAATATCTAAAGATTTAGTTGAAGAATTATCATCTTCCACTTGATTATCATACGCCCTAATCATCACTCAATCAATGATCAATACTACAATCAATAGGTACAGCAAATTGATGAACTATTTCTTTTTCACACTGTTTGTGTGATCATGAAGAAAAATACATTGTTTACAATTCAGAGCGACCATTAAATAGTTGGTGTTCAATGCAATAATCAATATTTACCTCAACCTGAGGCTCCTGGAAGCCTGCAGAGAGAGGAGACAGATTATGAAAATTGGATTATGAAACAAAACACAAGCAAAAGTAGAAGAGGCAGATTTTCTTATAGCAAGAGGGGGGAATGTGCATCTGGTGCTGGATGAGAATGAATGTGTGTGTGTATGTGTATGTTTGTCCAGCTATCTTTGTGAGGACAGTGATCTTTGTAAGGACCACAGTTGTGTGTTCTTGTCCAGTTATCTTTGTGAGGACTACTGCTAGCTTTGTGAGGACCATGGTTGTGTTTTTCTGTTCAGCTATCTCTGTGAGGACCAATTTGAGTTTTAGACCTTCAGAGAGAGGACATTTTGGCCAGTCCTCACTTTGGGATGGACCTTAAAAGGCCTGTTTGAGGGTTTCAGGTTGGAATTAGGTTTATCTTAGCAATATGTCCATGAGTGTCTCCACAAAGATCGAGGTACACGGTTGCGTATGTGTGTGTGTTTGCTTGTGTGTGTGTGTGTGTGTGTGTGTGTGGTTAATGGGCATTTGGTCATGTTTGAGCCAAATGTGAAAGCCAGACTAGAAGTGTTTAAATGTTTTGGATTTGCCCTATTTGTAAGGAAACAAGAAATACGAACAAAAGGAAGTGAAATAGACAGTTGAATGCAGGTGACATTAGCGAGACAGAATTAAGTATAGCATAAAAGTCATGTAAAGAAAAACAGAAGAGGACAGAGGAGGCGAGGGGATGCAGTACCGTCATCGGGGCAGATGGGGCAGCACTCGTCGTGGGGGATGACGGGGTTGGGGCAGTCAGTTGTGTCCTCGCAGATGACCTCATCGCACATCACCGTGCCGCTGTCGCACACACAGATCTGGCATGGCTCTGGCTTCCACACGTCCCGGTCCGCAAACACCTGTCCGTCCAAGGTGCAGCTTCCGCCCGTGCCTGATGGGGGGGGGGGGGGGGGGCGACAGAGAGCAAGACAGGTGAGATAGCTGGACACGCTCATGTGGAAATGTAAGGGACTAGATGGAATCAGTTTAAAAAAAGCTGATAACATTTTTTTACATATGAAAAATATTTATTAAAATACCACAATATATATATCTTTTCAGCAATTTTTTGTTGTGTCTTAGCAAATTTTATTATTTTCAAAAATACCTATATCATATCACTTGAGAATAAATTAAAATATTAAGAAAGTATAGGTTGTATATATGTTATAACAGTTGTGATATACTCAGGGCTATGTTTTTGTTCTGTGTAGCACTCTTAGCATTAAAGGAAAGTTTTCAATTAAAAAAAATCATTAAAAGAATTGATACATTGACACAGACGTCATGAACGCGAACTGAGGAAATGGTTTACACAGTAACATAGAAACATCAAGCAGGAGAAGGGAGTGTTGTGAAAGGTTTGGATGGGAACTGGTGGCCTCAGAATGGGACCAGAGAGAGGACAGAATGAGGTGACAGAAAGGGCGCCGGCATCCTTCATGTGGACGCAAGTGGCATCAGCAAAAAGACGCAGGGACCAAAAGCGTCCCCAAGTGATTTAATTTCCCTTTAACAACAATCAAAACGCAGATCGCTCCCCCTGCTCTAACTCAATGTCACATTTCCTCCGCCGCCGCTGTGGCATTTTCTCAGCAAAACTAAACCCAAACGGGGGCTCCCTTTAGGGGCTAGAAGTGTTCCACAGCGTGCCAAAGTGCTGACCTCAGAGGGAAAAGCAACGAAGACTTCGCTGCAGACTTTGGCAGCAGCTGGTGGAAACATGCTCCGCATGTGTTTGCAATTAGAGGAAACAAAAAAAGAAAAAAAAAAGAGTGGAAAGACGAAGAAGAGGAGGAGGGAGAAAAAAAAGGAGGCGGTGTGGGGGGACGTGGCGGCCAGATGTGTCTGCAGGTGCAGAGTGAGGCCTCTGGGTGGCGTTGTGAGACCGTTCAATGGGGTCAAACTGCTACGCATCAGACAGACAGGCAGCTGAGTCCTTTCCAAACAACTGGAACATCTGGAAAAATTGAATTTCAGCTCCTTGGTTTTTGTTTCCAGACCTGATTTTCTTTGTCTTCTTTTGGGAGGAAAAAACGTCTGCGTCTAAACACCATCAGAGGCCTTTGTTCACCCCGTTTCACTGACCCCCAACTCTCTTTTTGGATTTACATCTAAGCTTTTGTAAACTCTCACTCAAGGGCATTAAGTGGAAGATTGCTCAAGCTGTGAAGGTCTCTCCCTCTGTGACTCTCTCACTCGCTCACCTGGCCAACTCGACACTTGGCTCCAGGCAGTGAATGACTCTGCCACATCGATCAAGGCCTGAGGAGAGCTTTCCACTCACCGCCTTGCCGTGTCAGCTGAAAGCGGGGGGGGGGGGATCTTCCTTAAAAAATAAAAGGCCATTTTTATCCCCTCTCCAGTCTTACATCCACAACCGTAGAGTTTAACACCTTTTAAGCCGGGATCAACCTCTGGCAGGTAGAGCGGTTAAGGGTGTCAAATTGATAAAATGCCACGAGAGAATTCTGGCTTTGTCAGAAAAAAAAGCTGATGTTTTCCTGAAAGTACTGCTTTTTTAGGGCGGTGGGGGGGGGTGGTCCAAATTGGATAAAACATGCATTTCTGCTATTGGAGAAAGCCTCGCCTGGAGGAAAGCCTGGAAAACCTGCAGCAACTCGCTCCGTATGCACGGGGGAGGTGGTGGTGGTGGGGGGAGGGAGGGGGGGGGGTTAGAGAGACAGAGACAAACACAAGGAGAGAGAGAGAGAGAGAGAGAGAGAGGGGCCTTCTTGAGATGCCCAATGCATTACGTACACCCTGTACTGTTTAGACTGCAAGCTGCAGAAGCTCATCCATCTATCCATCTGTCTTTCTAGTGGAAACAAAGGTGCAGCATGCATCAAAGTTCCTACTTCTACTTCTTAAACTTTTTTTCCTCTCTTCTCGTCCCTGTCTAAGATCTCGGCAGCCGTCCACCCATGAAGACAAAATCCACTGTTAAAAAAAACCAGTACAAAAAAAAGAAAAAAAAAAAAGAAGAGGGTTGAGAAGCTCCAGCAAACAGTGATGAGACTTACGGTCGTCCTCGCCCTGCGCCCTGACCAAGAGCGCCGCTGCGCCGAGCAGCAGCGCAAGCCGCAAATCCACAAAGCTGAACATGTCTAGATGCCACCAGACATGTAGACTCTTTGAGGCGAGTGAGGAAAAAAAGTTGCTGGGGGATGTTTTCTCTCGCTGCTACACTCCACTCATACACGGGGTGTTTTTGGGGCAGGGTCCGCTCGTCTGTTCACAATCCTCCTGACCCCAGCAGAAAACTCCCTACTGCCTTCACTCACTTTCCGCCGGGGTTTTTATATGGGAGCCTGAAGAACTGGGAGGTGCCCGGGAGGCCTGGACGAACTGGGGACGCACCCTCATTACCCCCGCCGCTGCTGCTGCACGTTTAGGGAAGACAAGAATGGACCCCTCCTTCAAAGAAAAAAAAAAAAAACCTGAAGAAAAGAGAGAAAAGAAGAAAAAGAACCTAGCAGGTCCCTCCTTCTGTAATTCCACAGCAGAAGGGTTGGAGTCGGGATCAGAGGAGGGAGGGGGGGCCGAGCAAGCAAGGAAACCTGATCCTGAAGAGCATCCGAGGTTTCGGAGGAGGATCTCCTCCTCCAGCAGCCACGGGTTTAATCCAGGTTTTTATTTCTGGTTCTGGTCTACTTCCTGATTCACTTTGATTTGTTTAGATTGCTTCAGCTGAGGTGTAGTTGACAAACAAAATGACTCAGAAAATTAAAGATTCAAGTTGTGGTGCGCTGTAGTTCTGTTTCGTGTGTTTCTTTCATTTGCAGGTTTATCTCAGCTTGTAGTTGGGTTTTCTGTTGCTAATTCAGTTGTGATCAATGTGTTTGACCTTGTTGTTGTTCAGACACAACTCAGATCTTGATCAACAGCGAGTGTCTGTGAGAGAACGGCACTGTACTTGCTTTGCGTTGTTGAGTTCTCCTGTATCACACTAGCATGTAAGCTAAAATCCAAGATGGCGTCAACATAAGTGAAAAGTTGTAGTAATATACTGTTTATTAGCCCTTCTGTCTTATTTGTGTATCACTAAATCAATCACACACACAGTACCGTCCAACTTCTATCTGTGGACATGCTGCTATGGTGTTTGTCTAACCTGGCTAACTCTTCCGACTTGTTGTACTGGCACCAGGTCAACTCGGGAGTCACGTCATTCCCAGCCGCTGACTTATGAGGTCAATGGAACGCAACATTAGCATTGTGCAAAGAGTGAAAAGTACACTTAAGATGCGCGGCGTTCTTCAAAAAAAAAAACACGCTCCACCGATTTAGCATCGCGCTTGTTGTCAGACCTCATAATGGACAGTTTGAAAACAAAGGACAGATGCCGCAGAACTAGATGTTGTCTTGTTTTATTTCACAGTCTTCTTCCTCATCCTACATTACCCACAATGCGACTGTTCGGTAGGAGATTCAGGTGTGTGTTATGCTAGCATCGGACAATGTAGCCTCAAGCTAGCATGGTGCCGTTCATTGTTAACCGGGCAGGTTCACGTTTCCAAAAATGCAAGAGTCAGTGTTCAAGTTTGTTGCTTTTGAGGGACGCATGTCGACAATAAACTGATTGAGCATATCCTGACGATCAGATTATTTGGACTTAAAGTTGACCGTGTGCTTATGTTGGAGGTAATTCAATTGGGGCGGAGGCTAACGTTATTATTATATATTGTTATTCGGGACATAGAATATGGTACGGCGATGTGTAAAAAGGTTGGATAAGGCTTCGTCTTGATGCCCAAGACCACCAGAATTATCCCCCTATTTAACTCGATTTGATGGAAATGTATAAAAATAAGAACTTTACAGTGCTGCACATTTGTGTCCACGTAATCACGTAGATCAATAGATAGACGGACGGAAGGACGGACAAATAAATACCTCAGCGAATGAAGCAGCTGATTGTTAAAGGAAAAAAAAAAACATATTTGTTAGGACTGAACCAGATGTTTGCTTTTTTTTTTTTTTTTTTTTTTTTTAAGCGAGCGGCTGCAATCGGCCGAAACTGCCTGTTTTGAAATACCTGCACAATTGCGGGGTTTGCAGACATTATGGTTGTTATTGGCTCTAAATAATAAAAGCCCTTTTTTAGCGGCTGCGTTCCCCCCACCACCCCAGTCCAAATAAAGGTTTACACGGGCGATTCCTCTTGCCCCCCCCCCGCCCTCCCACAGAAGGCTATGTTGAGCGCCGGCCGGGCTGCAGGTGAGCTGTAATTAAGCAGAAAGCAGACATTATGGAGCAGAAAGAGCTGCAGGGAGACGCAGCGCCGCAGTTTTTTTTGCCATCTGATCCACCAGCAGCAGACACGTTGCACAGTCTGAAGCTGGCCAAGCAAGCCTCTAATTCACTCCTCCTCTCTTTCTCTAACACACACACACACACACACACACACACACACACACACACACACACACACACACACACACACACACACAGATACACATACACACTTGTAGATACCTTCACATTATCCATGTGTCTGCCTGTTCCTTTTTTTTCTTTTTTTTTTACAGGGAAGAGGATGGAATGCAATCTGTATTTCAGGAAGAAAGCGAAGCAGAGAAGAAGAAGAAGAAGAAGAAGAAAAAGAAGAAAGGGAGGAAAGCGCCACCTCATCATTCCCTGATCGGACCTCCAGCTCTGTTCGGATCCTCAAAGCGTCACACAAAACCAACACACACAAACACACGTGTGCACAATCCTATACACACACACACACACACACACACACACACACACACACACACACACACACACACACACACACGCACACATTTAGCTTTTGTTCCAATGTGTCTTTGATGAAAAGAACATATCGCTCTCATTTCAGCAGCAAACAACACAGACTCCTGGCCATTCAACGATAACTTCACTATGTTCACTATATTCAGTTGACAATCAGTAAGCAGCCTTCCTTTTTGTCAAGTTTCGGCACGTAAAAAATAATGATTCAGGCGTTCATGTTTAACAAAACTTTGAACAGAAACACATAGATCCTGTATAGAAAATAGTTTTTAAAATGGTGCTTGTATAAGCTGCCTCCACACATGGTCGATTCATGCATTACAATAAAAACAGAAATCCTAAAATATTGCAGATTGTTGCGTATGTTGCTAATGCTAATACCAGTGCTAACGCCATCTTTAAAGCGACTGTAGCTCCTCTCCTCTATATCAGTTTTAAAGGTGACGATGTGTCAAATTGTGTTCACTGCTCCTTTCTGCTGCCCCCAGGTGGTCCAAAAATAATCTGTTATTGCGGGTTTAATATTAATTACTTTAATAGTAAAAAAAAAGAACGTTTTTGACAGTAATTTGGCTTTTTAAAAAATTGCTTATTTCTGTAGGATGTCTAGTGAATATTCTTTCTGACAAATCAGTAGTCTGCAGTGTTATGACTCCAATTTATAGCATATGATCGGCTCTCTTGGAACCTCAAGGAAGTTGGTACCATAAAATAGGTACCAGGTAGCCCACTATCTACACCTTTTTCCAATGGGGATCCAAGACGTGATAAGTGAAAGGGGTCAGTTGGGTGGACCGATCACATATTTGATCAATCATCTCCATGCCGGCACTCCTTCTTTTGGATTATCTCAAACATGAAGTAAAGAAGCATGGAATCAACCACCACAAGATCCAGTGTTTCTAAATGCAACATGAAACTCTGCTGTTTGGAATGAAATGGGTTTGAAGTTCTTGCACTACTGACTTCAAAAATAACTGTAATTGTAGTTCATGCAGGTTAAAACAGTCCAAAAGAACAAATGCTAAAACATGAGCAGAGTTTTCTTTCAACATTTTGTTTGCACACACTCCATGGATAAATGAGAGTCGAGATGTAGTGCAATAAACTAGTGAAAATAGTTTTCTTCTTCTGTGTAGTCTGGACCAAACATGTTGTTGTGGAGCTGATAATTGAGCCCGTTTTTTTTCCAGCCTAAAAAATGAAAGAGTATCATGTGCATTTGCTCTAAAAATGTACATAAAGGCTTTGAGTCCTGAAAAGCCATTCCTAGCAAACATTGCATTCACAGAGCTGTCAGTAATTACTTGTGAGATGATTGGCTGGTTCAGAATTTGGAAGGTCAGATCAGTTCTTACAGGCAGAACATAATGTTTGACCCCAGAGACGAAGCTACACACACATACATATGTACGTGTGATCTAATTAAAGCACATTGCAAAGCCGTAAAGCAATAAAAGTCTGAGTGATCAGTGGAGCAACATTTTCAACTCTGTAATTTCCAACGTTTGCCTGGTAGAGCAGAGCTGCAGAAAAAAACATGGAAATGTTTGGGATTCCTGCACAGGAAGAAGAGATTGAAATTATTTAATTATCCTCAAAGGTCAGATACGAGGTACCAACCCCTTCTCACTCCCAACTCGTTGATCGCTCAACCGCCCAAATACCGTCGCTTGCTTGGCGACATCGAGGCACCACACCATGGTTTTAAACTAACTCCAATGTAAACATTACATTACAGTCATTTAGGAGATGCTTTTATCCAAAGCGACTTACAATTCAATTTCTATCACATTTCTACACCGTAGGAGCAATTTTGGGGTTAAGTGTCTTGCTCAAGGACACATCGACATGCGACTAGCGGAGCCAGAGGCCGGGGATCGAACCGCCGATCCTCTGATTGAAGGACGGCCCTGCTATCCACTTAGCCAAGGTTAAACCCATTTGCGTTAGTATTAGAGCAACTGACGTAGGTCAAAGATTGCCAAAGATTGCCAAAGTCCATGTGAGGTGGAGGTTGAGTTGGATGTATGGGTCAAACAAGCACAGACTTTCATCCAGGAGACTGCTGTTCGTGTCCCATGTGGAACTAAGTAAACGCTGCGACTTATTTTATCACAGTTTTGATACGCAACTTATGTACTGAACTAATGTAAGTTATGTAACAAGCATACTAATTTATGTAACAAATATACTTACTTTAGCCCAAACTATGAACTTTTCATAAACCTAACCCAGTAAACCTAAAAACTAAGTAAACCCAAATTGGAAGTTTATTTTTAACAGACACTGTATGCATGTAACGGGCAAAATCTCCAATGAACACGGAAGTTTATTTTGAAAAGACACTATCCATTTAACAAACGGAAAATGACACGGCGTCCCAGCCCCGTCCAAAATCCCGAGTTGGGACTGAGAATGTGTTGGAGGTAGAGAGGAACATTTAGATTTAGCAAGGTTAAACCAAAAAAATCAGCGTAGAGGTGGCTCGATTAGCCATTACATGGACTATGTACCAGGGTGCTGGCAAGGTAAAGTCTGTTTAACGCCCGGTCCGACTGATTCGGACGGTTCCGTTCTCACAATGAGCTTCCAGATCAGAGTTGCAGTGCATGTGTGAAAGTCTAGAGACAAGGTGACAACAAGGCAGAGAGACAACTGGTAACAAGCTGTGAGGCTTGCTTCACTTTTACCTGTTAATGCGTTTGACACCTAGACGTCAACACACAACCTTGTACATCTATCTTTGTGAGGACAGCTATTGACATAATGCCGTCAAATGCCTGACCCTAATCCTAAGGTAAACTTAGTTCTAATGTGGTCATTAAAACCAAGTCTGAACTCTCATACAAGCCTTTGAAGGTCTGTCCCAGAAGTTAGGTGCAGACAAAATGTCCACTCTTTCCAAAAATGTCCAAACCCATGCCTTCAGCTATTAAAAGCGGGTCTTGACTTCTTTTAGGATGGCTGTTTGTGTGTTGGCCTGACTTTGGGTGCATTGTTCTGTCTTTGTCTTTGTTAACTGCTGAGATAATAAAATGACTGAGGAGATGAAAATCATTGATTTCGTTGGCTTTAACCCTTAACTGTGGCATTTGAGCTTTAGAAATCAAAATTCAGGAAGTTGACGAAAGGGAAAGCATTTCAAACACGTTTTTTTCTTCTTCTCTCTTTTCTCTCTATGACAGAAAAGCTGTGTGATGCCATCATCTGCCACATCATCGCCACAAAGCCGTCAGAGCCTCGGACCAAGTTGGGCTTTCCACTGAATAGTGAAAAGGCCACAAAATGGCTCTGGACCTGAATTCAAAAGCTGTGATTAAAGCAATAAAAACAAGACCCGTCTCTGTCTAGTATGCTGTATGAAAAATTTAGCTCATGATTGCTTGAATCTTGACCCTCGACTCCCACCGTAAAACATCCCCAACCTGTTGTTTATGAAGAAATGTGTAGATTACAGTCATTGAGTCTGGGGATGCTTTAAATATTTACTCACGCCAACACAGCGTCCACTCCATTCCAGGCAAATGGACAAATGACAAATGAATGGCTTTGCACTGTAAGTTAAAAGTGTTTTTCCTTTAGGCCTTATATTACTGCAGCAACCGCTGCTGTCATTACTGGTACTTCTGTTTCTGTTGGTGATATTACCATCGCTGATGAAAGACGGATAAGTGGCTGTGAAGTACAGCACTGCTGAAGGCTGTTCTTCACAAGACAGTCTCACCTGTTGGTTTCAATGAGGTGGTTAGACAAGGGTTCACTTTGGGTTATCCATGAAAACTACTTATTACTACTTACAGATGTACTTTCTGCTTCGCTGAGGTCACACAACTTATAGCGATTTGCACTGAACATTAGCATACTGTATACTGGGTCGAACGAGTGAATGTTCTGTTAGTCATACATGTGTAAATCTAATTTTGATCCCTGTGATTTTTTTTTTTTTTGCCGTCTAGACCCCAGGTTGGGAACCATTGCCCTGAATGAGGCACTTTTTTAATCACTTCATTCAGAAGATGTCTTGTTTTCTTTTACTTGGAAGTTAGGCCTTAAGTTCAATTGTATTTAAAGATAGCCGTTACAGTTCAATGACTAAGACAACTTACAAATGGTTGTGTCATTCATCTGGCATTTTTTGGTGAGATGCAGAGAATTATCATTCAACTCGTGAATGTGGGTGTATACTTGCCTAATAAGCATCTTAAACACTTAGCGTTGAAACAGAGCACACACACACACACACACACACACACACACACACACACACACACACACACACACACACACACACACACACACACACACATAAACAAAAACACTTAAATGATGGGCGGCTGTCAGTCCAGGTGTTAGTGCTGTTTGCTTTCTGCCGCTCATCTTTCAGTAAAAGCAGGTGACGGGTGGGGAGGGGGGCCCTAAACATTCATCTCGTGTTGCCCCCAGCTGTTTCCCCTCTGGGAGCGAGGTTCTTCTTCACTGTAGTTTCCCCGACTGCGTCGTTAAAAAAACCCCAAAAAAAACAGATTATGCAGAAGCGAGGAGGCGGATGGAAGAATGTGGAAGAGAGGGATGGACGGAGGGATGACAAGCAGGACGCAGAGAGGAGGAATGGAAGGACATGATTCAATCACTCCCAATAAATCACAGTTACAGATGGAGGTGTCTGAACAGGAAACGGCTATACCCATGAATTATTCCCAGAATGCCCGAGACCCTCCATCAATATGATTGGCTGGATGAAATCACCTGTTGTGTAACTCAAAGTATGCGCGTTTTCACCTTTGCAAGGTGGAAGTGAGGTGTAACGCTACAATGGCGGCAAAGGGGATCTGTTCTAGCAGAGCGAATCTGTTCTAGCAGAGCGGACCTGTTCTAGCAGAGCGAATCTGTTCTAGCAGAGCGGACCTGTTCTAGCAGAGCGGATCTGTTCTAGCAGAGTGGACCTGTTCTAGCAGAGCGAATCTGTTCTAGCAGAGCGAATCTGTTCTAGCAGAGCGGACCTGTTCTAGCAGAGCGAATCTGTTCTAGCAGAGCGGACCTGTTCTAGCAGAGCGGATCTGTTCTAGCAGAGTGGACCTGTTCTAGCAGAGCGGATCTGTTCTAGCAGAGCGAATCTGTTCTAGCAGAGCGGACCTGTTCTAGCAGAGCGGACCTGTTCTAGCAGAGCGGATCTGTTCTAGCAGAGCGAATCTGTTCTAGCAGAGCGGACCTGTTCTAGCAGAGCGGCACTGTTCTAGAAGAGTGGATCTGTTCTAGCAGAGCGGACCTGTTCTAGCAGAGCGGATCTGTTCTAGCAGAGCGGACCTGTTCTAGCAGAGAGGACCTGTCCTAGCAGAGAGGACCTGTTCTAGCAGAGCGGACCTGTTCTAGCAGAGAGGACCTGTTCTAGCAGAGCAGATCTGTTCTATAGCAGAGCGGCACTGTTCTAGAAGAGTGGATCTGTTCTAGCAGAGCGGATCTGTTCTAGCAGAGCGGACCTGTTCTAGCAAAGCGGATCTGTTCTAGCAGAGAGGACCTGTTCTAGCAGAGAGGACCTGTTCTATAGCAGAGCGGACCTGTTCTCGCAAAGCGGATCTGTTCTAGCAGAGCGGACCTGTTCTAGCAGAGCGGATCTGTTCTAGCAGAGAGGACCTGTTCTAGCAGAGCGGATCTGTTCTAGCAGAGCGGACCTGTTCTAGCAGAGCAGATCTGTTCTAGCAGAGAGGACCTGTTCTAGCAGAGCGGATCTGTTCTAGCAGAGAGGACCTGTTCTAGCAGAGCGGACCTGTTCTAGCAGAGCGGATCTGTTCTAGCAGAGCGGATCTGTTCTAGCAGAGAGGACCTGTTCTAGCAGAGCGTGGCTGAAGAACTAAATGGGCCTCAGAATGCCTTCAGTTCTCAAAAACAACACGATTAACACTCTCAAATTAGTTCCTTCTTGGCTCTGAGTGCTTATTGGCTCGTCTTGAGTGGAAGTTGTACCGGCGGGTCCCCTCCCTCGAAACATTTAAAATTCCTCATCAATTTTATTTTCAACCCTCTAGTTTGGTTCTAGGTTTCTAAACACTGAAGGAACCATACTGGTGTATGTGTGTTTTCCTTTTCGATTTGTGTTTGATCCTTTGATAATTGAAGATATTTTTACGTCCCGTCTGAAACGGTGTCTAAAAGCATTATGACCTCCGTTACAGCTATGAGCAAAACAAACACAAGGAGAGCTTGTTATGTAGCATACGACCGGAAAGGCATATTCAGGGAAGTAAAGTGACACATTCCATGATTAAAACATATGTACCCATATCTACATTTTAACAGCTTGCTATCCTACCCCACTACTTCTGGCCGTTTTTGCCCTGTTTAAGTTTTTTGGGGGGGGAAGTTTCTCCTTATCCAAAGTGAGATCATAAGGACAGAGGGTGTCGTATGCTGTACAGATTGTAAAACCCCTTGAGGCAAATTTAAGTCGTATAAATAAAACTGACTTGACCTGACAGGTGCTCGTGATTATTAACCCTTATGTGCTGGGGTTACGTTAAAATAAAAAAAAGCTCAACAACAGGGTAGCGTCACAGAGGGGCAGGGAAGGCCAAGAAGTATCTACATATACAAAATCACATACTTGAAGATATTGAAGAAAAACAATTAAAGGAAACACGAGAGAAGACTGAGTAAAAGGAGGGTGAGGAGAGAGGAAAGGCGGGGGGTGGCCGAGCATGTAGGAAGACGACGGAGGGAAGAGGAAGGTAAGAAGGACAAAAACATGAAGATGGAGATGAGGAGACAACAAGATGAGGATTTAGAGAAGACAAACGAAGAAAAAAGTGAGATTCAAAGCTAGAAAAGGGCGTGTGTGTCCTCGGCTGGACCGACTGAAATAGAAGCAGTCATTACTCCCTGCGCTGCGGTGACTGTTAACTGACTGACTGATTGTCTGTCTGATCGTCTGACTGTCGGTCCGATTGATTGTCTGGAAGTCCGATTGTCTCTCTCTTACCGACTGTCTGACTGACTTTCTGCGCTGCGTTCATAACGTCCTGTGGTCAGTTAGCAGCGAGGCAGACTGCAGGGTGGAGCTGCCTTCACTGTAACCACACACACACACACACACACACACACACACACACACACACACACACACACACATATACACACATATACACATATACACACACACACATATACACACACACACACAGATGTGATTTCCTCTTGATCTGGATCTGAACTGTTGGTAGCCAAAACGAAGTATTTTGCCATCTTTTCCTGAACCTAACTAAGTGGTTTTGTTGCCCAAACCTAACTAAGTGGTTTTGTTGCCCAAACCTAACTAAGTAGTTTTGTTGCCCAAACCTAACTAAGTGGTTTTGTTGCCCAAACCTAACTAAGTAGTTTTGTTGCCCAAACCTAAATAAGTGGTTTTGTTGCCCAAACCTAACTAAGTAGTTTTGTTGCCCAAACCTAACTAAGTAGTTTTGTTACCCAAACCTAACTAAGTGGTTTTGTTGCTCAAACCTAACTAAGTGGTTTTGTTGCCTAAACACATTTAAGTAGTTTTGTTGCCTAAACAAATGTATGTTGTTGCTCGACTTTCGTAGAAAAATTCACAAAAAATGAGAAATCACTTTTCGTAAGATATTATGCGAATACGTTGATGATACTTAATGCCTAAAATGTACATTCTGACGCAACGAAACTGCATTGTCAATTATATTTGCGAAGAAAAAAGTGTTTTGTCCTGGATTACGTTTGTTTTTCGATGTCGCGCAAAAACGTTAATTTTCACAGCTGTTCGGAAGTCTGCACAGGGAGGAGGTTTGGTTGGACCGATGGGTCAACACAGGACTTTCACCCAGGATACTGCTGTTTGTGTCCCGTGTGAAATTAAAAGTTGACCTTCACTTATTTTAATTTAGGTCTGTAACTTGAATGAAACAAGCATGACATGCCTAAACTAACTAAGTCATTTTTTCTTTTGTTTCAATTCACAGAAAAAAAAAAAACTGTGACTGTAATCCGGGATAAAGTTGTATGGCAACATTATTTTGTAGGAGACCGGGTTGTTCAGCCTCGACGCAGTTAGGATGCTGCAACTCGTTTTTGGCGGTTTTGACTCTCTGAACTCTGTGTGGCACAAACAAGAAAGAGCAGCAGTCACACTTTACATTTTTTGTGATCCAACGCTCTTGACTGATAGAGGTTGTCTGCAACATCAGCTGACAAAGGAAGGAGGAGAAGTGGTAGCCTCTGGGGTTAGCTAATACATCTCATAAATGGGATTGACGCTACCAGTTCTCCAACCTATATGACCACATAGGTCGCTCGTTGCTAGCCTCCAATGCGACCAACTGGAGCGTTTCCTAATTCAGCGGCCTTAATGCAGGCAGGAGATCAACACGTCCTCACACCTGAACGTAACGATTAAACTATGTGGCTAACGTTGTGAAACGGTCGCAGTCTGGCTCGGGTTTAGGTTTAAGGTTGGTCAACTTGGTTAAGTTTTGTATGAAAGGCATCTATCTACGATAGGTATGTGACGGAAGTTGACGTTATGTTAACTTGCATAACGTACTTAAGTTGTAAGTTGAACTTACAAGTCAATGTTGACTTTTTGTTTTACATGAGAGACGAACAGCGGTCTCCTGGGTGAAAGTCCCGTATCCGTTTGGCCTATCTATCCACCCCGACCTCCTGCCTACGCAGACTGTGAACCAAGGGCTACACGCTGGAGAAGGCTGTTTGTTCCGCTACGTGTGGCTTGTAACCGAGCTTTATCTTAACCTGTACATACACTGTCTATGTTTATTAGAATACCACCACGAAGTAGATATCTGATTGAAGGGGTTTCAACTTTTGGCCAGAAGATGTTCATTTTTGAACTCTTGTGTTCCCTACCAAAGAGCACCTTCATTATACTTGTTTGAACTTCCGAACAATTTCTTTTTTTTTGTTTTTTTATTAACGTATATATGGGTTGCATAAAGCTGTATGTAAAAACGACCTATGGGGTCGTCTCTTGGGGTACGACGGTTTCGATCTCGTTTCGGATGCTCTCGCTCATGACAGTGAAGTTCGTCTTTAGCCTAACGTTAGCTTTTTACTTAGCAAACTGCACTCACGCTCATAAAAGTGGTGTTCATTTGTGAAGATCATCTCACTGAAGAAAACGTGTAAGTATCATAAATCTTTGTTCCAATGGGGAATGGTTGGCCTTAAATACATTCAGTCACAAACATTCCTGTTCCCCTTTAGATCAAGTTGAATAACTTTAGTGATGCTTTAGAGCGCCATTATCACATTGATTTATGACCAATTACCTGCAGAACTAATGCTATTCCCATCAGCTGTACTTGTTATTCAGCGCTATGTAGCAATGTTAGCTAAGGAAACATCTAAACATAGATTTCAGTTATTGGGGGTTGATGCGACTCAGACGTTAATCAGAAGTCAGTTAAATTCAGCGTCTCATTTAATACAGTTGTACTTCCAGATGTTAGCTGCCTTTTAGCGTGCCAAGACACACTGATGTGTATAGAGCGAGCAGAAGGAAATGCAGAGACATGATTATGTCGGGCCCATTTTAAAACTCTGGACGAAAACAGCATGAACTTAATCCAACCAATGGATCTGAAGTGAATTTTCACAGGTTCAACTGTACTAAATTGCGCACGTGCATTTAATTAAACTGTGCTTAACTGTACAGTGGCGAGCAGCCGCTTTGATGTCGCCCTGTTGTCGACTTTGCACTTCCTCTCAGGTTGTAAAAACCTGAACACACAGCTGTCTGTCATCACACACAGCGAGACAGCCTCTGTGTGTGTGTGTGTGTGTTTGTGTTTGTGTGTGTGTGTGTGTGTGTGTGTGTGTGTGTGTATGTGAGAGACAGAGAGAGAGGGAGGATGAAAAGCATAGCCTACCTGCTGCTTTCTCATTACTACCTCAGCAATGGTTAAGCATGTGTGTGTGTGTGTGTGTGTGTGTGTGTGTGTGTGTGTGTGTGTAATGGGCTCTTTATGAACGGAAGCTATTGGCTGTTTGAAGTTTACGCTACTGGCAAAGAACGGAGAAGAGAGAGGTTTTGGGTTTTATGCAGAGTATGTATGTGTGTGTGTGTGGTGCGTGCGCATATGCGTGTGTGTGTCAGTGTGTGTGTGTGTGTGTGTGTGTGTGTGTGTGTGTATAAAGAGGCCTCCCGCTAATAATCATTTACTGCAAGCGTGTGTACGCTAGGAAAGGGAGGTTTACACCTAATAATCGTGTTTCACATTGGTGTGTGTGTGTGTGTGTGTGTGTGTGTGTGTGTGTGTGTGTGTGTGTGTCCTCACTGCTAAACAGGAACTGACCACCTGTTGATTGGCCATTCTGGGTCTGCTGTTGTGTCCTCCGGCATGCTTGCGACGCACACGCTCCATTAATATTCTCTTTGGCTTTTTTAAAAGAAACTAAAGCAACGACTTCCACAATGGACACATAACTATGGAATATGACAAAACCCCCCCGAGAGTAGGATTCCTCTTCTTGTCTTAAACCGCTGAGAAGCTAATGCTAGACAAAGTGAGGACCATGTCGTGGACAGACGGACAGACTGTTACGGTTCTAGTCCACCCTGCACTGATTGCAGAACGTTAGTTGAGGAGATTGACACCACTACGCTAGATTAGCTTAAGAACAAAGTCCGGAAATGTGAAAATTCCAAGCCCTATTCTGTCCAAAGGTAAAAACATAATCATTTGTCTCTAAAACTCTCTAATTCAGGCTGTCTCAAACTTTTTTGGGAGATAACTTCAAACCAAACCGAACTCGAACAGTTGCCACATTTCCTCAATTTAGCTAGTTTGTGCTTAGCGTCACTTGACCCTGTGGACCGACTCAAATATTTCTTCGTGCTTACCAGCTATCTCGATGGCTAATAAGCCAAGCTAAGCAGCAGCATATGTCTTGCTTTTCACAAAGTGTGAAAAACGACTTTACAGTTGCTGCTCCCGGCTAGTCCAGCAAATCATCCACCGTAAAACACACCAGCATGACGATTTTACACTTTAATCACAGATTTAGCAAACGGTATTTTGTTACCTTCAGACGGAGGCAACAAATCACATAAGTGTATTTCCCAAACTATTTGACTGTATGTCAAACTATTCAAAATCAGATTTATATTGAATTCTCGTAACAACAATTTCTTGGCTGTTTAAGTTACCCCAAACAGAAGTCGGGTTGAACCCTGTTAGCCCAGTTGTTCCCAAAAATGCTAAGCTGAAGCTAAAAGAAACGCTTCACTCAAAACTGTATCTCATGGCAATAAACCATGCATATTACTGTCATGTCTTTCTGCAGCACAGTACGAGAGTAGCTGGATCTGGTAATGAGTTAATCGTGACATGAATAGTCCAAGAAGGAAGGGGAGTTGTGTCTCGTCATGCGTACGTCTCAGGGTTACATTTGTGGAAATGGAGGTGCTGTGAGACGGACGAGCGACAGACATTTAACAAAAACGATATAGAAAGACTTCAAATTGCCCTTAATGATGTAATATGATAATGATGTGTGTGAGAGGGTAAAGTGCAGGCCTGTGGGCTAGACTGACTACCCTCTACTGCCACCTGCCACCTACTGGAATTACTCACTGACAGAGAGAGAGAGAGAGAGAGAGAGAGAGAGAGAGAGAGAGAGAGAGAGAGAGAGAGAGAGAGGGAGGGAGTAGGAATCAGTTAAATCTCAAAGAACATTATGAAGGAATTTCCTGGGTTGAAAGAGATAGAGAGAGAGGCAGTGTCGAGATAAAGGGCTTGTTAGTCCCCGGTCTTCCTCTTCTCTCTTTCTCTCTCTCTCTCTCTTGGAAACCCCCCCCCCCCTCCCCCATATAATTGAAGGCCTCACTTTGGTTTGGGAAGCAAGAGGAGGGACGAACAAAGACGGAGACGCAGTGATGGAGAGTGAGAGAGAGGGAAGCCACGTCCACATGTATGACTCACTCTCCTTCCCTCCCCCCTGCTCTATAACTCTTCCTCTATGACACTCTACCTCTCTCTCTCTCTCTCTCTCTCTCTACCTCTCTCTCTGTCAACAAGGTCAAACTGAACTCAGAGCTGCGCTGATTTTCCCAGAAAATACTTCCACTGGTACTAATTATTGATCCTACTATTGATAGCAGTAACAGTAAATATCAATAGTAGCATTAGGAGTACCAATAGTGGTATTGAGAGTATTACTACTAGGAGCAGTATAAGCACTCCATGTAGTAAAATGTGTCTGAATGTTAGGGGCATGAGTTAGTCAGACAATGACACATACATTGTCTGATTTCGATGTGTGTGTGTGTGTGTGTGTGTGTGTGTGTGTGTGTGTGAGAGGGGGGGGGGGGGGGTTAAGGTTAAGGCTGAAAAAATGTCGTGTGGATTCTGTAGCTGAGAGTGTCAATAAGAGAACATCAACCATGGCAGTGTGTGTGTGGCGTTTTCTTTTTTTTTTCAAACACTCGACACAGTATTTGATAGTTGTTCTCCCTTTAGGCCCCTGATCCTACCGAGACGCGTCGCAACGGGCGCGGCCGCTTCAAAAACGCCCCTTTTGGCAAAGCGAACCGGGCAAAACAGCTGATGAGCCTGTGGCGATCAAACGTAAACAATAGAGGGAAGAAAACGAGTCAACGGCGACAGCGAGCTCTCGCTGGTTGCTTTGCTATTGAATCAACTTTTTTAGTCTGCCTTTGACCGTCCCTGCCCCATCTACCGGCATCAGAAAAAGAAAGCCCGCCCCTTTGCTCGATTTGATTGGCTGCCTGGGCCTCAAGCGTGACATTGACTGACGAGCGGTGCGACACCGCGCCTGCCGCTGAAATATTGAGAATATTTGAACTCCATACGACAGAAAAACCATCGTTTTTGAGGGCGACGCGTCTCTAGACTGGCTTTGTCAGTGCATTGAGGCCTTGAAAAAGTAGGTCAAAGCGATTCCCACGGTAAACGCCTGCGTGCGCTCTCTCCGATTGGGAGCCACGCACCGATTTGCAGTCTTATAATACTGTTAATGCTTGGGAGTCATTTCTTTACATGGAATTGGATTTCCCCAAGTGGGTCCCGATGATGCAGGATGACGATCGCCGGGTCCGATCGCCAACTAACTGTCACAGCAGCCCAGTATCATGGCCGAGACCGTGTCGGTCAGTGTGTGTGACGGCGCCCCTGTTTGGTTCTTCTGTTGTGTCTGTGCTGTCCTTCTCCGGGGCTGCAGACCTGATTGGGGGAGTCATCAGCGCCATTGGACACACCTGGGCCCGGTGTTCCCCGTGCATAACAGCCTGAGCAGCAAGAAGACATTTTATTGAAAGATGTCCTCTCGTCCAATAACCCTTTGGTGCGGCTTTGATTGCCTTTTCTTTGTTTTTTTTTTACACCCATGCAGCACATTTTCACACATCGACTCCCTACACTAGTGACTTTACACATTCCTCCATCCATTCACTTGACTTCTGTTGACTTACATTTTGGTTAATAAACAACTTTTTGTTACGTACACCCACATGTCTCCTGTTTTTATCACAGTTGTTTTTTTTAATGCAGGGTATATGTGTCTGTGTGTGTGTGTGTGTGTGTGTGTGTGTGTGTGTGTGTGTATAAAGGGGCCTCCCGTGTGCCCCAAAGAGACGCATTTGAGACGCATATTCTGAAAGCGCAATACACTGTACATGTCCAAAGAATGCTCCTAAAATCTGAACGATACGACACATCCCACGTGTCTGAATTGAAAATGCCGCGTTCGGAATAAGCCAGAATATCCAAAGGGAATATGCTGTTCACACATAAAACATATTACCGTATTTTTCGGACTATAAGGCGCACTTAAAATCCTTAAATTTTCTCAAAAATTGACAGTGCGCCTTATAATCCAGCGCGCCTTATGTATGGTCACTTGTTGTGCTTATTGATCGATTTTATGTGGTACAATGCGCTCAAAAACCTGCCGAAATGTGTAAGTACGACTTTGGTAAGCAACAAAGCCGCTCCGCTCAATGGATATTCGGAGCATTACGGTACGCTGTGTCACTACCTGATCGGCCCCGTAACAGGAATGTAATGTCTAAACTAAAAGTCAAAATCGATCAATAAGCACAACAAGTATCCATCGGTCGCAACTGTCGTCCGAGCTTTCACGAAAGCTGGAATCATCACTGAACAGCCAAGTACCGATAACAGCAACAAGACTGACTCGGAAAATGACGAGAGGGATTCGGGCATTCTTGATGCCGAAATCGCACAGCTGTTTCACTCAGACACTGAAGATGAAGAATTCGATGGATTTGTGGAAGAGGAATGAATCGATAAGTGAGTGTATTTTTCTGTACCGGTATTTGTTGTTACAACTGAGTTGAATAAAGTTTGATTTACCGGACTGTGTTGTTTTGCTTAATGCGCCTTATAATCCGGTGCGGTTTATCTGTGAACATAGACACGTTAATTCACAGTGCGCCTTATAATCCGGTGCACTTTATAGTCCGAAAAATACGGTAAATTCCAATTACTGTCACATTTGGAATAATAGTGAAACATGAGCGTGAACGCAGTCATTGTGATCGTCCACCCCTTACATGTTTCACCTTATCCCGGGAAGTAATGAAGTCAGTTCACCCCAATATGTGAACTCTTTATGTTCTAGAAACCGACACAGTTGACTGGTGAGTGATGCTGCAGAGTTTGGTGCAAACCGACACACAGACAGACAGACAGACAGACACACAGACAGACAGGCAGACAGACAGACAGGACGACGGGGCAGTATCTGTCTTACAGGGAGACCCTCCGCTCACAATGCAACCTCTGAGTGACGTCACCCGTCTGCAGCCAATCGCACGCTCGCAGTGAATGTTTAGAATGCCTCTGCATTTTGCAGGGGCACGTCGGCTCAGCTGCGGGACGGACACCAATGTGGCAATCGGTCCAGACCAAAGTGTCCTCGTGCGGTAAGACAGGGGGGGGACATCGGGGACTGAAAGGTAGAGAGTGGAATGAAGAAGGACAGTCCTGAATAAGGGATGTGTTGCGTTTAGAAGAAGAGACGAGGAGGCCAGCTGAGAGAGAATTAACAAATGGAAAAGCAGACCGAGGGAGTGACTCAGAAGAGAGAGAGAGAGAGAGAGGGAGAGGAATGTTTAACACACTTTTATGTCTCTCTGTTGCGCTCACTTTCTCTGTTACCCAACATGCAAAAATATCAAACCCATCCCCCCCCCCCCTCCTTCTCCTGACACACACACACACACACACACACACACACACACACACACACACACACACACACACACACACACACACACATGCATGGGGAGCAGACAGGCTGAGGATGGAAACTATGAGCACAGTGCTGCTGCCAGACAGCAGAGAGAGAGAGAGAGAGAGAGAGAGAGAGAGAGAGAGAGAGAGGGAGACGGTCCACAGAAGGGAAAAATATCCAGTAATGCTCTGCCTCCGTTCTTTTCTGCTCTGCCTTCGATTCCAATGAAAGGGAACGGCCGTGAACATAGTGATATCGCGGATGCATTATACATTTGTTTGTGAGTTGAAATCAAGTCATGACACGGCTACACATCCAGACCCCCCCCCCCCCCCCGCTAGGAGGATAATGATAAGGTGCCGCCTAATTGTCGCCATAAACTAACACGCAATCAACGTCTTTTCATTCGAAGAGAAAGTTGAGTGTGGTGATACAACACAAACAGACACACGACTCACGAATCGTCCACTGACGATGCAGATTATTGCAGAAAATGCTCCGACAAAAACATTCGATTCTCTCGCGTGTAAATGATTTCACATCGTAGCGTGTTCGTTGTTATCTGTCCCTGCTTTTAACTTTTCTGACCTGACTAAAAGAAAAAGGTTATCAAGCATTTAGCGGTGTTTATACTCAGTGGACACGTGCCACCACTGCCACGAGTGAGTTTAGCAAAAACACACACACACACACACACACACACACACACACACGCCCCATTAAACCTCCACGCGGCTGCGATACACGAGTGCTGTTCAGGCCCGGTCAGAGAACAGGCCCGCAAAAGTGCTACTGTGTAACATGGATTGCTAACGTAGCAACGCGGCATCATCCTCTATGATGGAGACGCAAAATGAAGAGCTGTGAATGTGATCTGCATGTGTGTGTGTGTGTGTGTGTGTGTGTGTGTGTGTGTGTGTGTGTGTGTGTGTGTGTGTGTGTGTGTGTGTTAATGAAGTTCCATAACCTCCTGACGTCCTCCATTTCCTGGTAGTAAATCCGCAGCCTCCAGTCTCCCGTCACACCTGTGTTGTGTGTGTGTGTGTGTGTGTTTATGTGCGTGTGTATTCTTCACCTCATGGTGCGCGTAGGCGCCATTTGGAGGCCTTTAAAAAGACAGCCCCGCTGTGCGCTGACTCCAAGAGGTGATGGTAAATTTGGGTCGGGCTAATTAAGCTAGGCTAACAAGCTATGCAAAAAAACCCTAGAAATATGGTTAAAAAAGGAAATGAAAAGAGAGGGACTTATTTCGGTGTGTTGCTTTAGGTACCAGTGTTTGCTGCCTTATAATACTATGAAATGTCACAGAGGGAACTCTTGATGAGGACTCGGACGCAGGTGTTGAGGTTCAACTGACGATCTTTTATTTACAACAAAAAGGCTCAGGAAAATCCCTGGAAACAAAGCCTCTTTTAGCGAGGCAGGAAAACAAACTCACAAAGCAGAACTAAAAAACTCCGATTTAACTCAAAGAGCAGTAAAGTAAAAACGGCAAAAGCCAAACCAAAAATCACTTCGCAAGGAAGGTATAATGCTACAAATAAAAAAGCTCTGATTCAACTCAAAGAGCTGGATGATCAAAATGGCAAAATGCAAAACAAAGTCGCTCTTACAGAAGAAACTAGAAACAAGAAACGAGAAACAAGAACGGGATAGACAATACTCAGGCTTGGATTTGCTGATATCATGAGGCGGGTGTGCAAGGCAAAAGGACATGACACACTGGCACAGGACAAGGGGAGACGCAGACTATAAGTACACATGAGGGAAGTGGGGGAGCAGGTGGAGACAATCAGGAATCAGGGAAGACAATCAGACTGGTGACACATGAGGAAGGGCAAGGAACCTGAAACGAGAGGAGAGTTAATTTCCAAAATAAAACAGGAAGTCACCAAACAAACGTGGAGACAGGACAAAAACCCAACTTGACATACAGGTGTGACATGAAATGCATCAACAGCGGTTGTTTGAACCGCGGATTAGCTACACAGTTCAACGTTAACCATCACAGCGTAAAATAAAGTTCGACTGACTATCGTCAGCCGCCGATATTCAGTAAAATATGCGATCAGGACGTCGGCGAAGGTCAAGTCTAACAACAACATAAATATTGGAGATGAATTATGACCTGTTAACACTAGCGCTAAGCAGCTTATAATAATTCCTTAAAACCACTAATGACAAGATTTGTTATAATTAATTAAATTGCAAGCTTTTATTTCTTTATCATTTTATGAAGAAAAAAAACACTATAAATTACTAAACCAAAATAAAAGGGATCTGTATTTGCCAATATGGATCCGATATGTCTAGATAAGCTCTCCAGTATCCAGCACCCCGCTGCTCCATTAGCTGATGCCCCCCCCCCCCCCGGCTGCCAGGCAAACCCGCAGCCCAGGAAGAGGAAGAGACACAACACACACCACTTATCTACACCACCTCTGTGGTTACACACCTACTGTACCCGCCCGAAACAAACAGGAGATAAGCCTCTCCGACACACGAATGCATCCCATCATTCAGCGGTGAGGAGCGATAACCGTCGGACGTTTGATGATGTTTTGCTAACAAAACTGATCTGTGATTATAATGTCATCTAAAGCAAAAAATGTGTCTTTAAGCTAGTTTTGCAATGTTTACTGATGCTTTCCCTCCCTGTGATACTCCACACTCATAGTCTGTGAACGCTTTGTGGAATAAAACACTGATCTGGGGTCATTTCCTTCCTGCTCTCCCTGAGTGTATTCTGCGCAACATTAGCTCACTCCCTTTAGCCAGCAGTGCAGAGCGACACAACAGCATTTGCTTTGTTACATTTTTTTTTTTTTTGTCCCTCAAAGATTTTGTTTGCAGAACATCTGGAAACGCTCAGCCCGCCGTTGCCACGGTAGCCACCGGGGAGGTGGACAAAGTGTAACATTCGCCTCCGTCGGTGGGATGCGAGAGGCATGATGAGTAAAGCTGGATATCACAACAGGCAGGAGTCGGGGAGGGGGGGGGGGGGGCTGGGAAAGAGTAACGAGGGACGTCCTGACTCAAGATGGAGTGTCTGTGTGTGTCTGTGAGGTCACATCATCACTGCTCATTCCCCTGGTACAGGTCAAAGGTCAGCGGCGGTAAAATGTCTGACAAGGCAAAAGCTTTACCAGCTGCCACAGCTCCAGGCTAATTCTTTGCCGTTGGTTTTATCGACCCCTGGAGTGCCAGGTGGGCGGGGCTTTACCGCATAAGGCGTCGTCCTCGCGGCATCAGGTGAGCTGTAAATAACCCCCGTCTGATCCCGACACCTTTCAAAAAAAAAAAAACACTATTGTGACTCTTCTAAATGAGTCGGGGTCTTCGATTGTGCGTCCATCTTGTGCAGCGGAACGTAAAAACCCGCTTCCTGCTGCTCCCGCATGTGTTTTCTCCATCACTGCTGAAACACTGCGCCTCATTGGCTGAGAGGTCAGCGACCCCGTTTACTGTGAAAACGCACAGTAAACGGGGATCCTCTCCTCCGCACCACACGCTACAGCGAAGGGTGACTACATTACCCAGAAGTCCTTTCTCTGCCGACGAGGCGAATTAGACTGCACAAGGACGGCCGCACAGAAATGCGAAGCGGAGGGATGATGTCTGAGAGCAGATTTAAAGGGGCCATAGGCTTTACTATTGAGGTAACTCTCCACCATGCTTCCAACAAACACACAGCAGCGTATCACAAGATACTGTGTGTGTTTGAAAAAAATCATACACTGAAGTCAAAACATAAGGAAAGATCAAAAGAGGATCATTACTTTTTTATTTCTTTACATTAGCAGCAAAAAAAAAAAAAAGGAGTGAATTCTTTCTTTTTAAAACAGTCCAACTGTTCACACCGAACATGACTTTGGTAAAGCTGACAAACACATATTTAAGTATCTAAAAGTATATATAATATATACATGTATATAAAAGGAGGCAGGGTTGTGGAGCCCTTAAGTTGTATTTGAGAAAACGACGACCTTAAGTTTCCAACTCAAGATCTCCCAAACTCAACACAAGTTCTAGCTGGTTCTTTTTTTTCTGAATTCTTTTTTTTTAAAACGATGACTTTTCTTATTGATCGTTTCTTTTAAACCTCTCTAGCTGTCCTGGTCTGTGAGAACTCGGTTAGAAACGCGGTCTGCTTTTTTTTGTATGGAGTCTCTTTCTCTTTTTTTTTTTTTCTCCATCTGTTTTTGATGAATACATGAAATAAGAAAGTGAATGTCTTTTGTCCGCTGCGACACCCTTTTTTTTTTTCTCTCACTGTGGCTGCCACCCGTCCTCATTCTAAACTCGTCCCACAGAGTTAAGGTGAGGTGATGAGGACCGAAGAGAAAGCCTCCCGGGCCGCCCTGCCCTTCTCAGAATAAACTCCTCTCTCTCTCTCTATTTCCAGCCCCTCTTTTCTTTCACGTCTACTGCTTTTACATTCTCTTTTCTTCTGCTCTTTCCTTTTCTCTCTCTGTCACTCCGACATTAAAGTGACGTTGTGCTTTTGAGGTTTGCTTTAATGTCTATAATGATAACGCTTCTGCCTCAAGTCCCTGTTTTTAGGTTTGTTTTCGCCACGTTTTTTCATTTGTGTCGTTTCGTCTTCCCTTGCCGCCTTACAATTCTCATTTTCATTACCTCTCTTGACCTCTATCTCTGTGTGTCTCTCTGTGTGTGTGTGTGTGTGTGTGAGAGAGAGAGAGAGAGAGAGAGAGAGAGAGAGAGAGAGAGAGAGAGGCAGACTGCCCGTCCTCGACGTGGCAGGGTGACGTTGCAAAAACCCGAACACGAATAGCTGAGAGACAACCGTGCAGAGAGAAAGAGTGCGAGACAGAGTAGGAGGAGGCAGTTTTAGTTTCTTCTGTGTTTATTTAGACACAGTGGCCATTTAACGCTCGTATCAATAAAGCTTTTTGAAATAAACTATGTTGAAGAAAGAAGCGTGTGCTTCGTGAAGCCCTTTTGTAGCCGTGTGTGAGGCACAGAGAGACACACAGTGGACACACATGTTGAAATAAAACCAATCGGAAAATCGAGTGAAACAAAGACTAAAAGGCACTTACAGTATCGGTGGCATTCTGCACAACACAAAACCTTTGGTGGAGTTTGGGGTTATCTTCGGTAAATTTGTAGAACTAGGAAATCCAAAGTTGGCACAAGGGGTTGGGGAGGGGCGAGTAAGGGGGCAACCATTCTGAAGACACCTGGAGACAGCTGTCAATCATGCAAACACGTTCTCCCAAAACATACACTCCTTAAACCCTTTGAGTGTGTTCATGTTCATAATCCCCATTCAGACGCACAAGACTAAAGATGTTTTCTCATATGAACAGAAAATCTGGACCAATCTCCGGTTCTGAAGAGTGAAGACAACGGCCAAGTGCCTAAAAACCTGCATTCTCTCAACTGGCCATCAGGGGGCGACTCCTCTGGTTGCAAAAAAGGAAGTCTGATTGTATAGAAGTCTATGAGAAAATGACTCTACTTCTACTTCTTCAAGCATTGACTGCATATAAGACGTGGACGTCACCCATTGATTCGTGGACTGCTGTAACGAAGCCTGGAGTTCAGCGATTTTGTCGTCGCCATCTTGGATTACGGCCGTCGCCATGTTGTTTTTTTTCGCAACCGATGAACAGAAGTTACCATATTTGGAATGAGGAGGAGTGACGTAGAGACGCCCTTTACGGCTCTGGAAGCGGCAGCGACCTGTCAATCACAGTAGCCCCGCCCTAAAGCATCCTCTGCTTTATGGTCTGTTTGACTCTAAATGGAGCATAATGTACTAAGTGAACATCATGCTGTATTGAAGAAGACTGTAAACTAGAGATTGAGACCATAAACTCATGTTTACAATGTTTACTGAGGGAATAAATCAAGAGAGAAGTAGAGTAATAAGGGTAAAAAGTAGGGAATAATTCATGAAGTGTTGACCTTCTTCCCCTTGTTTTAATATAGTTTGATGCCAGATTCTATAGCAGCTCAACCATGCTTGGATTTTTTAAAGTAGTATATTTTAAGCAGCCTTAAAATACACTACTTAAAAACATCTAAGCATGGTTTCCACTCCTTTGTCTTACACAGCCAAGACCAGTCGCACCAGCGTCTAACATGATGTTCATATTTGAGTTCAGCTAAACCTAAAGTCAAATTATAAAACTGGTGTAATCCCGAAACAAAAACATTTACAGTCTATTAGCTGAAGACGTCACCATCTCTTGCCCCTTTGAAAAACCACCCAGCCGTGTTTAGTCGACAGCGTCACATTTTATCATTTTCCTTTTCCTCATTTCGTTTCCTCAGATAAGACCGTCTCAGATTTGAATGTGTTGAAGCTGAACAACAGGAGAGCCGTTTGGAGACTTTGCTCTTTGGCTTTGGGAACATGAGCTGGAAAATCATAAATACTGAAAAATGAAAACATGTTTCTCAGCCATCTTTGCTTGGCTCCCTTTATGAAAGAGTTTTGCTAATTTTGCAAAACGGCTGAAAATATCATACACAACACACGTTTTGCATACCTCACTATGCAACTAACGACGTGTGAACTTTCTTGTGAAAACTAGCAAGTTGTGTTTCTGAACTGAGGACGCCCTTTAAACTCGAGTGATAGGATTTATAGCAGTGTAGGTACACTCTGCTTTTAGAAAAGTGCTGCGAAGATAAAATGGGTTTGTTGTTGTGTGAAAACTCAGTTTACTGAGCTGAGCTGAGAAAGAAAAGAAAAGGAGAGTAACACGAGAGATGACAGGAAAAAAAAGAGTCTGGGTCAAATGTGGGGAAAAGAATATTTCTCTCTCTCCCTCTCTCTCTCCCTCTCTCTCTCCGTGGCAGTTTAATCTAACCAATATGTGTGTGTCTCACACATGAGGGGAGGAGACGGAGGAAGAGAGAGAGAGAGAGAGACAGAGAGAGAGAGACAGAGAGAGAGAGACAGAGAGAGAGAGAGAGAGAGAGAGAGAGAGAGAGAGAGAGGGATTGCATTCTTTTCCATTGAGGTCAATGTTTTACAGATTATTTGACCACTGCCTGCAGAGTCTCTCTGTGTGTGTGTGTGTGTGTGTGTGTGTGTGTGTGTGTGTGTGTGTGTGTGTGTGAGTGTGAACAGTTTGGTCGGATGACAAATAGAATCGTCAATAAATCACATTGCGACGTCTTTCACTTCAGTGCCCTGTCAAAACTGAACCTTCTGTGCCATTCTCCAAATGACGCGTCGGCATCGTCCCACATTTATGACATCACGGCCAGATGTTTCGTTCGGTCTGCGATGTGTTTCATCCCAGCCAATTCAAACGTTACGTTCTGTCAGCGGGGATAACAATCACACGTTGGTTATCTTTAATAATACTTTAAATGAACTTGAGTTTAAAGTGGAGCTTAATGATATTTTAATGGATTCAAATTTGATTCTTGAATCATTTGAAAGAATTGACGTTAATTTTTTTTTAATGTTTTACACTTTTGCTCTCCCCTGCACTTCCTTCACTCTGTCTTTCTCCTCCCTCAGTGTTCCTCCGTCTTCATTCTACCCCTCCCTCTGTCTTTTCTCTCCTCCTCAAATGTCCCAGTTTATTCAGATCCAAGTCCTCACTGTGTTTTTTAGTGATTGCTCCTCCTCTCTATACTCACACGTCACGTCTTTTTTCGCTTGGTTTTCTCAAACATTTTCCCTCCCGTCCTTCCTTCCTTCTTTCTATCTCTGTCATTTTGACTCTTTCCTTTAGTCCAATCTTTCCACTTTCTGTCTACGTCCTCTCAGCCGCCCTTCGGTGTCCAGTTCCCAATTTTTTCCCCAAATCTTTTTTTCTTGTCTTATGCTCTCTCTCGGCCTTATTTATTTTCCATCCCTCTTTCTGCCACCTTTGTAACGTCTCGTCACCATCTACCTCTCCCCTCTTGTCGTTCTCTTCTCTTATGTGTTTTAAATGGAAATTATTTTTTAAACAGCTAACGTTACTGGTTCTGAAGTCTACGTAATGTTAGCTAACTTCCCCTGTTCCGACTCCTCTGGTTGCAAAATGAATCTGATTGTATAAAAGTCTATGAGAAAATGACCCTAGTTCTCACTTGATTTATTCCCTCAGTAAACATTGTAAACATGAGTTTATGGTCTCAATCTCTAGTTTACAGTCTTGTGATTGACAGGTCGTCTACCAGAGCCGTATTCGGCGTCTCTACGTCACTCCTCCACAGTCCAACCATGGTCAGTTCTGTTCACTGGTTGCAAAAAAAGAACCAAGATGGCGACGGCCAAAATGACGAACTCGAGGCTTCATAACAGCCACAAAAACCTTCTCCTAGATGTATTCTTGAGGAACCGTGTTTTGGCTGCTTGTCTCAAGCTAAACAGTATTGTGGATCAGCTTCTGACTGATAACACTGAGCACTGGTATCTGCAATAAGTGAGAGAACCTAAAGTGAGCAACCGGTCCAAACAATGACGGAAATTGTATTTACAGAGGAGAGTCAGTTGTTATATTGCTACAGATCACACTGACAAGGGAACTGGGTGGGAACTATTTAAATAGTCTGCTATAAACAGGGAAACTTTTTCCGAACTGAAGCTAATTTAACAAAATGAGTAAAAACGTGACGGGTCTCGAGATGTATCACACACACACACACACACACACACACACACACACACACACACACACACACACACACACACACACACACAGTTTCATCAGTAGCCCTGTCATTTGTGGTCAGCGTGGATGGAATACGAAGAGTTAACCTCCCTTTAGACGACTCCTCTCCGCTCTGGTTTCTCTCATACTCTCACCACTCCCTAACATGAGCTCCAGTCCACCGCAGCACTCTGAGTGTGTGTGTGTGTGTGTGTGTGTGTGTGTGTGTGTGTGTGTGTGTGCGTGCGTGCGTGCGTCAGACTCCAGTCCTTCCTCTCAGCTGGATTTGGAGACTTGCTGGAATCAGCTGTGGTGCGTTTATTTCATTGTCAGAGGTGGAGAGAGAACCAAACTCAAACATATATGTTTACTTTAACTTCCAACGTCGCAAGCATTACCACGCTTTTTTATTAAGCAGACATTATTCTGTGGTGGTAGTTTGACTGCAGTTCATGATTTTGTCCGTCTTGTCCCTCATCTGCCTTTTTCTTTTCTCTCTTTCTGTCCCTCGCCGTTACTTTCTGGCACGCGTTTCTTTTTCCTCCCTGTCTCCTGTGTTACTGCAGTCTGCATATTCACTCTGTGTGTCCTCTCTCTCTCTCTCTCTCTCTCTCTCTCTCTCTCTCTCTCTCTCTCTCTCTTCTACACTCCTTAATCTCTCGCCCACATGACCACCTATTTCCTCTTGTCCTTCTCTCCCTTCTTTCTTCCTTTGTTTACTTTGCTTGAAGTTCTGCAGTCACAAGTCTGTCCCCCCTCTCTCTCTTTCTTGTTTAATATAAAGTGTAGATTAGCAGTAATGCTAATTAGCCTAATGATCTGGGAAAAAAAGAAGGCTGAGAGAGGACTTATAACGTATCACATAACTCATAACTTTTCACATGTTAGGAGTTATTTCTTTTCTTTTTCATACTTTTTATTTGAGCCAGGCTGGGAATTGTTGTGGACGGGAACCAGTGTTGCCTATTGAGTGACTGAATGTGAAACTGGGCCGTATGAATAGACTCGACTGCCTGGTTTAAGCATAATGATGTTTTAGTGCAGCAGAATGTCTTTGGGATGAGGTTAGGGTGGTAAAAACCGAGCAAGTTCGACACACGTGATTGTGTCTGTTCACAACCAACAGACAACCATGAACATAAAGTTTGCCTAACCATAAAGGAATAGTTGACAGCATGTCTTATGTACGGAAAACATGAAGCTAACACCAGGGAACAATTAGCTTAGCTTAGCATGAAGACTGGAAACAGGGAAACCGACAGAGCCTGGCCTGCTGTTTTCTCCGTTTCCTGTCTTTATGCTAAGCTAAGCTAAGCTAACCAGCTGCTGGCTGTAGCTTCATATTTACAGTACAGACATGAGAGTGGTATGAATCTTCTCGTCTAACTCTCGGCAAAAAAAGTGAAGAAGCGCATTTCCCAAAATGTCAAATTTCTTCTTTATTTAAGCAGCTTTAGTTGCCTAAAACAGCCAAAAGTAGAAATTGCAGATCGGAAAACGCTCATATGGTTGTTCCAGTGGCCACTGAGAAATTAACAACTTTGTTGTTTAGGTTGGAGCACTGGTTGGTGGATTCATTAAATTAAAAAAAAACTACAGTTTAAAAAGTGTACAAAAGTCAACCATGAACATAATGTTTTCCAAACCTTAAAGGAATGGTTGATACTGCTCTCATGAATGGAAATTGTGAACGAAACACCAAGGAACAATTAGCTGAGCTTAGCATGACGACTGGGAACAGGGAAACCCACAAAGCCTGGCCTGTTGTTTACCCTTTTCCTGCTTTTGTGCTAAGCTAAGCTAACCAGCTGCTGGCTGTAGCTTCATATTTACCGTACAGACATGAGAGTGATATGAATTTTCTCGAACTAACTCTCGGCAAGAAAGTGTGTTTCTCAAAGTGTCAAATAATCCCCGAGCAGTTTTAGTTCCCTAAACTAGCCACAACTAGAAGCAGCAGATCAGAAAATTGTTTCTTCCTGAAGCAACTGAGAAATTACCAACTTTTTTCAGTTTAGGGTGATGGAGTTGTGGGTAGATTCATTAACTTTAAAATCAAAACATCACTTAAAAACTCTACCCTTGTTTGATACTGTATAGCTGCGGTATATTGCTAATAAAGCACGGAGTAATTGTTTGCTTCATCAGATGCTAATTTTTATGACTACTCGCTCTCTACTCTCGACAGCTAAGCTGACCGCCAAGAATTTAAAAACTGTATTTCTTGAACTAAAAATAATTATACTCTTTGAAACGCATTCCTCAACCAGGCCTCACCTGTCCTGTTAAAACACTTCAAATTACACGTTTCTCCGCATCCCCTAAAGACCCCCTCCCTCTCTCTAAATCCCCCCCCCCCCCCCCCAACCCTCCCTCTCTGTCTCTCTCTCTCATCATACCACCTGTGTGCTCTGAAGCAGGTGTTTCCCATGATTCCGTTGGGTCTGTAATATGTGACATTATGGAAGCAGAAGGGAGAAATATGCGTGGTTTTATGATCGCCCTGACACCCGTTATTTTCGTATGATTAGAGGTTTGCCCGCTAGAAACGGAGTGTGTGTTTCTTTGTGTTTGCGAGGACAAGGAGAGGACTCACACCACCGGCTTTAAAGATGAGGAAAGGGTAGTTTTTTGTTTTTTTTGTTTATCCCATTGTGGATTTGGATTGGCGACGTTCTCGATCCAGAGACGTCAAAAGGTCAACCCAAAAAAACACAGGAAACAGCCTAGCTCTGTGATCATCGTCGGGTTTCACCGATTAAAGGCAGACAAGAAAACGAGAGAGAGGGACAGAGGGCAATAATAACTGAGAGGTCAGTCCATTTGCGGGGAGTTTTTCTTCTCTCTTTTAGGGTGAAAACCACACAAACACTCAGGGAACCAGAAGGCAACTCACAGGCATGGGAATTTCAGAAATTACTTTGCGCTTTAGTGAACTGGTCACTGTCCTCTCCTCACTCTGAGACGTCAATCAGAAGTGGAATATTGAAGGACAAAGTTAGTGACATTTTCCATTTTTTGTCGTCAAATCCAACAAAATGACCAGAAACCAACAATGAACATATCCTCCTAACTAGTATCCATCGCCCTGATAAATCTCATTCCTTGTGCACAACTTCGCGCTGGCTGACATGTTCGTCTGTAGTTTAAACTCAATCCTACATACGACATCCCGGTGCCAGAAACAATCACGAAAATGTGTGTTAATCCTCAACAAATGCACCATCTCCTCCAGGTTTGGGTAAAGTCAAATAAAAACTACAGTGACCAGTTGTTTTAGACAATTACTGGTCCCTCTTTCAAAATCAAATCATCTTTTAGCCATTTTTTAAGGAAACGGGGCAGAGTGCTGATAAGAGGGTAAGGTGATCATAGATCATTGGGAGACAGACGAACACATTGTTGGTTTTGTTCTACATGGGATTGGTTGATAATAAGAAAAACACAGAATCAAATAAGACTAAAAGGCGTTCACACGAAGTTGTGATGGATAAACAACATGAAAATTGATGGAAAATGGACATTATATGTCTAGGGCTTTTTTTTGTGAAAGGTAAGAAGGAATGGAGTGGATCCCACATTTGTCAAGGTTGGAAGGAGTGTCTTGGTTCAGACTATTGATTGTTGTCTCACGAATAAACGTGCACATCAACCCGTTCCCCACGACGAAATTGGTTGATGCCTTTATTTGCGGTGGAATTGCATTGTGGGTTATTCAGGTGGTGAAGAAGAAAGCGTGGTTCTGTATCAGTAGTTTTTTGTCTTAAAAACAACTGTCCATTGTGAGTCTTAATATCATAGGAGTACACCGCTAAATTGATAATTCTATTTTAAACTGAACTTACTTTAAAGTGATTATTTTTGTAAGCATGACCATACAGGTCTAATAAAAATGTGAAGATGGGATGCAAATATTCAATACGCATACAACTGCTGTCGAACTATATTCCTCATTTTCTATTTTAGCTCTGGTATGATTGTGAGGTTACAGTATGTTGGGAATATTAAGTTTTTTTCCACATTCTCCTCTTTTCTCCATAATTTTCCATTCACTTCCTGTTCCTGGGCAAAGAGGACACCCTCGGACGTCTTTTTTTTGTTCATGCTGAGACGAATTGCTTGTGTGTGACCGTGAAATATGTGTATGTGTGTGTGTGTGTGTGTGTGTGTGTGTGTGTAAGCTGGCTGCCTGATTGAAAAACCTGCTGCTGTTTTTCCACCAGGACACTGGAGCCGATGTGAGCGCGGGTGGACTTGCATTCATCTGTATGCTTACGCATGTGTGTTCATATGCATGTTTGTCTGAGAATGTGTTTTTCATATAATTAAAAGTTCGTGGAGGAATTTAAAACTGCAATTTATTCTAATGAAAATCTCCCCAATTAGGGGATTCTCATGTAAGGATCTAGTATATCCACGGAACTTTTTTTGTCTTTACCAATCAATCAAAATCAATTTTGGAAAACTTGGAGCCACAAATAAGGTCGGTTGAAGGCAGGCTGTGTTAGAAAACGACATATTGGAGAGTCTAAATTGAAGGAAGCTATCGTAGCTTTTTACAGCCGCTATCGGTTGACGATTCAGCCTCTGGGAACAACGGCCAACATGTCCAAGGTTCCGATGTAGCCAACGGCTATCAGGATAACGGATGTCCAATGGATGGCCAAGACTTCCTCTTATGTCAGTGTTAACGGTCAGATTAGCAACTTCAAATGCGAGAAAGGAGTTGTCATGATTAAAACTAGATCATGCATTTATGATTATACATGTATCAAGACTAGAGTCGACGGTACAAAGACGCAGATGGATTTCACTCTCCTCGTGTGAGCATTCCTTTAAAGAGAATAAAAAAAGCAAATGAGGAAAAGAAAAAAAAGAAAGAAAAAAAAATTGATTGTAAGCCAGAAATGCATGTCTTTCATCCTGAAGATAATAACTTAAGGTGAGTGTGTGCATGTATGCATGTGTGCGTTATGAGTTATAGGAAGTCATAACTGTTTTTCTTTTTTTCGTGATGCAGGTGTACCGTCGCCAATGGAAACCACGCCCCACGCCCCCCAGTCTGGTTTAAGGAAAGGCCAGGTGTTTCAATGCATAACACACACACACACACACACACACACACACACATATATATATATATATATATATATATATATATAAAACTGTCAAATCAAATAAAGAAAGTACACATCAATTATATTTGAACAATTATTATTCTGTTTTCACATTTAACTGGATGGATTATAAATAATAGAAATACATAAATAAATGTTCTTCTCATTTCAAGTAAAAAACGGGCTACATTAATAAAGAATAACTGACATAACAGAAAGCTTTTGAAAAATGTGCATCTTAAAATAAAGTACTTAATTTTAGTCAAATGTATTTCACTGAATTGCCCTGCAGCTTTAAATTCAGTTCATTCAGGTGTGAAGTGATGTCAATCAAAAAAGTCTCATCTTCTAACAAGAGAAATGTGTGAGCATGGACTTTATGTGTGGTTATTAAACTACTTGTTTCAGCTCTATTCTCTCTGTTAACATCATAGTTGGTCAATGAGTTCATGTGTTAGGATTCTGGTCATATTGGGCTCTTAGGTTTATTTTCTGTGTCTTCATTTCAGATGTGAGTTGGTACGTTTGCTCAAAAGAGTTGTTCTTTGTCTCGTAGTGGCGCTTCACATTACCGCTTTTAATAATCATCACGGTCTCTGAACATATGAGACACACTGGTTTTAAACTGTCTGTGTGAAGAATTCACCAATAAGAGTCTGTTCATTACTGGTTAAAGACTCTGGTCTCTCTGGTCTCTCTGACCTCTTCTCTCTCTTTGGAGAACGTCATGTGAAACAACTTCTCTGACTCACGTAATAATTCACCTGCCCTTCGTTCTCTTTCCTCGTCTCAACCCCGTGTGTCTACATCTCACTCGAGTCAGGAAACGTGTCTGAATACACATCTTTGATTGACTGAGCTGCATCACGTGATGTGATTTACAACGCATGTAATTGGTCGGTTTGTTTCCTGGACCACTGACCGAGTGCCGTAAAGGCTGGAAAATCAGTTTTAGGTCCAGGGTCCGGACCGCGGTGCGCCTATTAGTGACCCCCCCGCTCTGAAGTATAACTTCTCCCTAAGTGCCTCCTCCAGCTCTTCTTTGGGGGATGAGGAGATGTCAGCAGGCCGAATGGGAAGTGCAAGCCCTCCAGCGTGTTCCGGGTCTGTCCCATGGTTTCCACACAGTTGGACAGAGAAGCATCCTAATTAGACGCTCCAACCACCTCGACTGGAACGTTTCAACACGAAGGAGCAGCAGTTCTACTCCCACCATCTGGATGTCCAAACTCCTTCTTTTTGCATGGTAGGGTTAAAGTCAATTCAAATGTCCCAATATTTAATCCTATCAGAATCAGGGAGCATTCAGATAGAAAGATTAAAAAGCGGTCACAAATACATATGATACACACTGATTTCAGGGGCTACCATGCAAGGTGTCGCCTGCCCATCAGGACTCACATTCACACACCGTATAGGAACAGCCTACGGGAGAGCGTCTTGCCCCCGGAGACATCGAACCGCCATTCCTCTGATTGAAGGAGGACCACTGAGCCACAGTGAGTCTGATTCAAAAAAAAGAAAATAAATAAAAAGGAGCAATAAAGGAGTGCATGTCGAAGTACACGGGATTCATTGTTGGACTTTTAATATTAGATTTAGATTTAGTATTAGTAAAACTAAATCAGTGCTACCAATGTAGCATATAGCTAGCATTGTGCAGTTTCTCATTGCTCTTGCTTTCCGTCACCTTTCAGAATAAAAGCCCCAACAGCAAGGAATTGGTGCGCTATAGTCACAGGAAGGGAGGGGGGGAGGGCCGGGGATAGTAGCGTGTAATCACGCCTCCGCTTTTTCCTCCATCCATCGTGGCGTCCAGGCCACTCAGACTGCTATAAATACACATTAAATTAGAGACTCCCTTTGTGTGTGTGTGTGTGTGTGTGTGTGTGTGTGTGTGTGTGTGTGTGTGTGTGTGTGTGTGTGAACTAATGGTCCTTGGGTTTAGAGATCGTGAACAGTCCATTGCAATGTTTGCGCCTTTCTTTCTTTCTTTCTTTCTTTCATATCTTTCCGTTTATTTTTTAGCAGATGAGTCCAAAGAAAAGAAAGAGACACAGCATTATTTTAAAGAATGTTCATTCTGAAAATGCCCTCTCAACCCCTCCATTGAGGAATAAAAACTTCAAACTGTCCGTCAACACGTAGCTTCCTTATTTTCCACGCCGCCGCCGCCGCTCTGCTCTTAACATACTTTGCGTTTGGCAGCAGGTGTGTCGAGGCGTTTAAAAGCTGTGCGTGTGTGTGTGTGTGGTTAAGCAGACGTTCACCGAGCTGCCATTGACATTACCGCCGCCGGTGCTCCCCCATTAAAAGAAAAACTTCACTAAAACTCGGTTCAAAACAGATGTCAGCTTCTTTTCGTTCCCGGCTGCATTTTTTTGTAGTTTGGCGTGTCTTTCTTCCGCCTGTGGGTAAGAGGCCAGTACATACATTACATGACATCACATCCAGATATTTCCAGTAGCTCCCGTTAAGTCTGAGAGCAAGACATGTTTAAGGGTTACTAAACATCAGGCATTAACAAATCAGCTGCGAGTTACATTAAAACCAGCTGCAACAGCGTCCGTCTTTGTAAGACATGTCACTGGCTGCAGGTGAACCACGTTTCTGTCTCATTGAGTCGTATTGTTCTCTTCTCTGAGAAGCAAAGGGGTAAAGTGAAACCAGAGCTTTCCGGGTTTGTTCCCAAAGTAAACTAGAATTTGTCGCCTCGCGGTCGAATCCCTCCGCCAACCAGTGAAGTTTCAGGTTTACGTCCGTGTCCGTCCAAAATGTCATTTTTCGATTCATCATTTTATACTATGAGACGCTTGTGTGAAATTGTATCGTATTTGGTACATGAATTCTTGAGTTATGGCCCAAAAAAAACGTGTTTGTGAGGTCACGGTGACCTTTGACCACCAAATTCTAATCAGTTAAACGTTGAGTGCAAGGAGACGTTTGAGCCAGATTTATAGAAAAAGAAGATTAACAGGATAGAAAAGCAGAAAACAATAACCTACATCGTCTTTTTGTATTTTTAACTTTTTTCAAATTTAGCATTTCTCTAATTAATTCTTTACGGATAGTCAAGATGGCATGTAATACATGCACTGTAATGAAAATAACATGGGAGGTGTAGTTTCAGTTTTTAAAAAACATATTTAGCATTATTTAAAACATTTGTATTCAGTTGATCTTTTCGAATGTGAAGCGGCAGTAGGAAGTGTTGGGTTAGCATTAGCGGTATGCTAACATTTTGTTGATGGAGTGAACAGTGAAACAGTTAGGCTAGATTACATGCATGTATGGTTTCCTGTGACTCAAAATGAAAAATAAAGAATAAAGACGTGATTTCAAAATGCCCAACCATTGACATTGATTGACAAAATGCAAGACAAGACATTGACATTTTTTATTTTTGGATTATGACATTAACATCACAAAGTGTTTGAATCAAATCGCTTTTATCAAAAAAACAAAAACAGATTGACGTCAGGACTTTGGCTCTCTATACAGCTTGTTGATGCAAGGCATTCTGGGAATGGTGAAAGTGCACTGAACATCAAAAGTAGCAGTGTAGAAGGATAGAAAATGTTCCGTTTAATCACGGCTACTGATACCGTTTTGTTAATGTTAGCACTAAACATCCATTTTAAAAAAAGCTGCGACTGATTTTACTAGCGCAGTGTGAACGTGCGTGTGCACGTGCGTGTGCACTCTCACCATGCCTGGTGTCGCTGGCGGCGCCGGGTTTTTTTTTTTTTTTTACACGTCAAAAGATCAAGGAGGAGAAGCGGTGGGCATGGTGGGATACCTGGTGTGTTTACTGCTTCCTTAGAAACCAGAACGTCTTATTGGGCTGTTACTGTGTGTTTGTGTAAAGTCAGCGAGAGAGAGAGAGAGAGAGAGAGAGAGAGAGAGAGAGAGAGAGAGAGAGAGACCCCAGCATTAAATGATCTCACCTAAATGTCAATTAAGCGCGTATTAACTTTCCTTCCTTACTCTTTATCCTCATGTTTCACCTTAATTCTTTTACCTTTGCTTACTATCTTATTATACTCTTTTTGTTTCTCCTGCTGACTCATCTTCCTCTTACCGCTTCTTACTTACATGATTCTTTGCTTTGGACATTCAACCGTACAGACAAACAGACAGGATTTCTTTATTGAATTTCTTTCATCATTTTATCAATGTTTCTATCAGTTAAGACAACTTTGTACTTACCCAGCGTATCCTCATACAACGGTTTGTACGATATCCTAGGAAAAAGTTACTCCACATTGCTGTATTCGTGCGGTACCCTACGAAATACAGCAACACTCGTCACATGCCTACGGTCTTTCGGTCTTTCGGTCTTCGCAGTTAAGTTTAGGCAAAAAAAAACCTCACTTAGTTAGGTTTAGGAATAGATCAGGTCAAAATAACCACTGAATTGCCGCAGCTAAAGTACGCAAGTTACGTGACAAAAACATCAATGTTGCCTGGCTGAAATATCGCTGTTTGTTGGACCCATCCACCTGTATTTAGCGGAGCCGCTGTATTCCCAGATCTTTGAAATGACTTTGGTGAGTACAATATATCGTAGCTAAGTGAAACTATGAACCAAGTTGTATTAAACCAAATGCATCCCAACGTTTAAAGCTGCACGAATGAATATTTTTACGTTAACAAGAGATCAAAAGACCATGTGCGATGGGAAAGGGAATGCTTGTAGCGATTAACCCAACGAGAATAATCACCCAACCCTGTCAGATGGAGGAGACCAAAACAGAGCTGCAAGGTGAGTGAATTCTTGTAATAAATACCGTCGACAAACACAATTTCCAGATTATTGCTCCATGTGCAGGAAGAGTTCTGCGTCAAATATTAGATGGAATCAAAATCGACGCACGGTTGGCTTTGTCAACTTGACCAACTTCCAACCTGAGCTGGAGATTACATCTCTAACCTCTGTCCTGATGCCAAAATCCAACATCAGCCCTTGCCACAAGGCCATAGGACGGCCATCTTTGAATGCAACTCAGTAGTACCTGGGTGAACACACGCAAACATACACACACACACATCGGGCTGAAAGATCAGCAGCTAACTGATTGCCATAAACGTCTTTATGGAGGGGTTTTAAAATGGCCCCCCTCTGGCGGTTACCAGTATGACATCGGGGGGGCCACAGGTCACCTCTTCCTCTCCTTTCTTCTCCTCTTTTCATGTCCCTCTTTCTCTCCCTCTCAGCAATTTTTAAATAGTCCTTCCTTCCATATTAGCTGCTCTGAAAGCCTGTTAACTACCCCCCCCCCCCCAATCCTGCACACCTCTAAACCTACTGCTGTTTTCTGTTAGCACTTAGCCACGTTAGCAGGGGGGGTTATGGATAAACAGGCTCTATAGGGACGAAGCGGACGTTTTTGAAGTTTTATGGTGGTGTTTTAAATTGGATTTGTGGGGCTTTACGTTACTAAAGTTTATAGCTGCCCCCTTCTGCTTTGTTCATGGTGGGGCACTTTATTTTCCTCGTTGTCAGGAGAGCCGGGTTTCAACACCCAACCCTGCCGAAGACGCAGTCGTTAGAGTTTGGCTTTGAGATGTCCTATCGTGCTGCAATCTGACACAATGTGTGCAGAAGTTGAAGCTCATACACTGTTCATAGGTATACATACCTACTGCCGTACATAATCATCGGAACCGTGAACCAGGACAGGTGACGTGCTGAAGTCTGGGTGGATAAGTGGGTCTAATACTATTGGATTCTCACCCAGGAGACCTCCGTCCGTGTCTCGTGCAAAACCAGAAGTCATGGTTGAATTATTTGTTACTTTATTTCAATCCAAACCACGATCTTTTCCTAACCCTCACCTAAGTAGTTTTGTTGCCCGTAGGAGCTTGAATGGGTGCGCTGATTGTTAATTGCTGGACATTTGTAAGAGAGAACTTTTCATAAGATCTATAGAGAGAAAGTATGTAAACTCTGATTTTATTTTCCATCTACAGTTCGACCAACATCTGTCTTTTCTCAGATGTGCGCTCCTTCGTTTTCTTATTATCGGCACTCTGCTTTCGATTTAACAAATAAACTTGGGTTCGTGGCTCAGTTTTAAGAGCGGGTCGTCCTTTAACCACAGGGCTGGCTGACAATGATTGACTCGTGGGTCGTCCTGTCCGCCATGTCCAAGTGTCCTTGAGAGAGACACTGAACCCCGAGTTGCTCTTTACAGCAGCCCACTGCTCCTAAGAATGCTCAGAATGAACGTAGAGGTCTATTTTCCTGTATGTCACAGTTTAAATAAAGTTTTAAGTGTGCAGAGAAATACATGCTAGATTTTTAACCGAAGAGCGCTACCTGACAAGCCTTTTATTTTTCTACATCTTCATGGTTTTAAGCCTGTAAAACCATCAGAAAAAAGAAGCCGTGGAGCTGCAGCCGCTGCTGGGCGGCAGCTCAGATATCCACCAATCACCGCCAAACTGACGGGCCCTGATTGGTCCTTACCAAGGCAGGTTGCATCCTATTGGCTGCGGCGGCAACGAGACATCGGAGCTGCTGGAATCCGAGGGAGTTGATGAGATCTGCAGAGGACCAACACACACACACACACACACACACACACACACACACAGACACACACACAGCCAATGGATTACTCATCACTGCCTACACTGTAACAGTTATGTGGCCTGGTTTCCTCTCTGTGACTTTCTCTGTGTTTATCTATAGTCTGTCCCTCTAATCTTCACTGTTCGCTCTGCTCTATCAAAGATGTTCTTCCAAGTCACCTTGTTTTCTGAAAGTAACGCTCATTGTTGTAATATTATTAAAGATGCGGTGGACCTGGTCCTCTTTTAGGACACTGTAATCATCTCTGACGTGTGCTTTCTACTTTTGTAGGGCGCCTCCTCTTTGTATATTTAACTTTTCCCATTTACTCTGCCACATTGGACGCTGGTCACGTTCAACAATCAGTGCCGTGTGTCTCTGCAGCGCGGTGTTGAGGTCTGGGCGGTGAAAGGGTGTGCGAAGGTTTTAACTTCTGATTGAACCTCGGCCAAGTGTCTTAGCCTCCTAGCCTTAGCCGCACTTCAACGATACTTTAAACAATGCAGGAATTTCCCAAAAAAAAAAATTTTTTTTTGGGGGGGGGGGGATTTATGAATCAACAGGGACAGGTTAGGTCACAGCACCATTGCTCTTCAAGGCCATTTGCTTTCTTGCCGAGACTTAGACAATAACATCGGTGTCACTCTTGTTCGACCTAACTTTGATTGTTGCATAATCACTCATGAATGCTTGAGGTTTGCAGAGGAACAGCATGAGATTTTGGTTTGTTCCAGGGGCTTTGATATTTCTGTAAGTTGACGTACAACCACCTGTACAGCTGCTTCGATTTCATCCACACTTCTTAATCCCGCCTGCGACGCTCCGATTGGCTCAGTGGTTTTGTCCAACTAGCTGTCAGTGAGCGCACCGCCAGACCTATCCAAATCACAGTTAAAAAAAAAGAAAAGAAAAAAGGAAGATGTGGGCAGTGATTCAAAGGTCTGGAACCAGTCTGGGTCTGTGAAACACTGTTTTTTTCACCATACAAAATTGTACACATTTAGTTGCATCTCATTGTTATCCCTTTAGGCTGTTTTAACCGAAAAGCAACATGGCACAACTATGCAGATGATCAACACTTCAAGTACTATGGTGAGTGGAGGCCTCGGGTCTACAAGCCTTTGCTATGTTCCCTGAGGGATCTTCAACAACACTCAACCAACAGCCCCTAAACAACGTTTACCATAAGCTCCTGAAGAAGCATTCTGTCATTTGTTACATTTCTGCCCATGACTGTAACAGGGGTAAAGGATTGCTGTAGTTTTAACAGTACCTGGGATCTCAACAGCTCTACTTTGAAAGACATAACTGTCCTGGCGGCCCCTGGTGGTCACACTGGACAACTGCACTCCTACAACCAGAACTCCCATTCACACACACAGACCCTGGATCCCTGCAGCTCCTCTAAGCTGCTGCTCTACTGGCACCACCACTACTACTACTACTACTGATACTGGTCTCACTGGTGGACTAGTTTACTGGTGGTGGAATTTGAAGGAGACAACGCGCTGGATTACTCTGTTAAGGCGAGCAATCCCTGGACGTGGGAGAAAAACAATGTCGATGTTGGGGTGTCGGCGGGGGGGGGAGAGAGAGAGGGAAGGAAGGCTGAGGGTAGAGCCGTGGAGGGGAGCGGGGGGGGCGTGGTTTTTCAGAGGAAGGGCGGGGTTAAGGAAACGGAAGGAGGTGTCCCGTTTCCCATATGGAAGGCAAAGAGAAGGCAGAACGAAACACTCCAACCTGCTGTTACCCTCATGCTCCAAAACAACATGCAGCCTCCACATACAGATGGACAAATACATGTTCAAGGGAATCAGATCGTATCCTGATCATAGGCAGAAGACACTGCCGTCACAGACTGGCTCAGGGGATGTGACAAGGTCAGAGAGCAATGAAAGCAGTGCATGTGCTGAAGGAGGTGTCAAAGATGCAGAAAACATGCAGCGCTCTATAGAAACCGTTACCGGCATCGAGACGGTCGTGGTATTTGACGTTCTGTGCATGCACACAGTTGAAAGCATCTACATCTATATGTAATATATAATTTGAGGTACTATTACTTTGTTTCAGGATTTCCATGTCATGCCACTTTATACTTCTGCTCCATTAGAATTCAGGGGGAACTGTTATGAGACAAACGAGGTGAACAGTCCGTGGAAAGAGCACATTTTCTGCTGGCACTTTCTGCTGCTTCCCCCTCACAATGCATACCGAGCCTCCTCCTTCGCACCAGACAAAAGTCAATGACGAATGAGGAGTTACTGCATCCTCGACCTTCCTCGCCGGGAAAGCCTGCATCACCGGCGTAGTCGTGTCGTTTTCGGTCGTGGCGTCTGGACACACAAATCCGATCTCAAAAGAACTGAATTAAGAAACAAATCGGACTCGCCTGCAGTCAGAACGAAGCCTCATACTTGCATTCTTTCACTGAAGTAACATTTTGAATGCAGAGCTTCTAACAGAGTATTTTTTTACAGTGTGGTCACTGGATACTTCTTCCACCACTGATTTTGACATCTTGTAGGAATGGTGACTCAATCTTTCCAGTTAGATGATTGGCCAGTGGCTTCAGGTTAGAAATCAGAAAAGACTCTGTCTATCACTCTTTCTCATATGTTTGCCTGTTTATATGAGTAATGTTTCACATGTTTGCTTCAGGCTTTGTATTGGATTTGTGAATAGGGAACATATTTAAACAGTGTGATAAAGGGGGAAAAAAAAGAAAAGGTCTACAGTGATTCATTTGAAGACACACACACACACACACACACACACACACACACACACACACACACACACACACACACACACACACAACAGAACAGAAACACATTAAAAGCTTGTGAAGCCATTTGGTCGTCTCTCTCTTCATCCCACATTCCAGGGGAGTTCTCTAGCTCGGGGTGAAAAGACACACCCTGTGAGAACAGAGGGAGGAGGCGTACACATCAGCCTCCACTCTCAACGCTTCGATTCATGGCTGAAACCTTTTTCCCTCATCTGAACTGAGGAGGGGAACCGAGGGAGGACGTGTCGCTGTACCGACTACATATGCAGGCTTTTGTCTTATTGTCTTTCGGAAATCGACTTTTTTTGAAGGAGGTGGATAGGTGATGGGCCTGGCGGCACTCGGCACTCAATGTTTTAGGTCATTCAGTTTGCCACACACATTGATTCGTAGGCATATAGACTCATGAGGTGCATTGCTTTCGGCTTGAGAACCACTTAGGTACTATTGAACCTGGGTTACTTCGAAAAGTTGGTTTACTTTTATTCAATTTTATTCAATTTGATTGTTTCCAACTTATGCAACTCAAATACTTTGACATATTGACAAACCAAAGCAAGTTTATACTGACCGAAAAGGTGTAGGCTGAAGCCTCGCGTTACTACACCCACCCTTTTATTTTTTACAAATCTCATAGATTTTCTGCACTGAAGATAAGAAACAAGATAAAATACATGAATATTATACATACCCAAAATGTCCCAAACAAATATTCTATGCACACCAGTGTTCATATCACTATTAAACGCTTTTTATACACATTTTATATATATATTTATTATATTTTAAGAGTATTACACATTTTCATTTACGTTTCAGAACTATTACACAAATGAGCTCCTTCGACTGTTTGCTCTCGTCTTTGTTAGCGACTGTGCTGGAGAACATTTAGCATCTAAAGAATCTGCTGTTCTCTCGGGAGGTGGTGGAGACCAAAACAGCTAAAAGGGCTAAAAGAGGCAACTGCTAGCTTACATGTTCACGAGAAAACTTTATGAAGTAATGATACGTTAGCGTTGTGTTTAGAGCTTGTTGTGCTGCCCCAAGTTGCCAAAAACAACTTTGAATTGGAAGCCACGTGTGATGACGTTTTCAAAATCACTTAGCGTCAGTAGCGCCGAAATTACTTTGTGAGAAAGTTTAATGTCAGTCTGGACTCTAAGAGAACACCAAGCAAAACCAGCTTGTGTTCATTTCCTGGTATGACCTGTTGGTGAATCTGCTTTTTCCATTCTGAGGAGGGGGGAGGAGTGTGTGAGTGTGTGAGTGTGTTTGTGTGCGTGTGCGTGTGTGTGTGTGTGTGTGTGTGTGTACTTGTCTGACTGAGCAAGCAAAAAAAGAGGAAGGAGAAAAAGTCAAACTAAGTAGAGAAAAGAAGAGACAGACACATCTTCTTCCCAGAATGCATGTTGGTGACCTGCGTCGTCATCTACACACAGCCACACAGAGAAGACCTCCCCTGCCTTTTGGCTTAACCCAAATCTACACACACACACACACACATGCACATCTGGCCTGCTGATGTTGCCTGCTGCTCCACATCAATAGCAGAGGAACTTTTTTTTTTTAAGTCAAAGCTCCCCCCACTCCTGTTGATGGCTCCGCCCTCTCTGAAGTAGATCCTGAGACAGTCCAGACCAGCAGAGAGCACACACACACACACACACACACACACACACACACACACACACACACACACTGCTTAGCCTCTCTCGCTCTTCTCCCTGATCTCTATCTCTCTCTTCCACACACATATTTTAACATAAACTATCATGCTGAGTCCTGTGTTAATAAACACTGTCTTGAAGCTGAGGGCGCGGGATATTTCTGTTCGACTGCAAAGCAAACTCAGCTTGGTGCCTTATCACAGTCACACACTCACACACACAAACATATATTTCATTTGTCATTTTCAGAAAACAAATATATATATTTTTACAGTTGAAATACATAAGCAGCAAATACACTGCATGAGGGTTTACAGCTGACTGGTTGCAATCAAATTGTGTAGTCCTGCAAGTAATCCTGCAATATGTGTTTACCAAAATCATGCTTACCGGGTTTTTGAAGAGCAAATGTTGAGAAAAATGTTTTTATTTCCGGTGAATGATTAGAAAAGGCTGCATCTCAGTCAGTAAACGCATCACATTATATTATATCCTCAGCAAACATATCCATAATCACGATGTTAACATCAGAGCCGACATCCAGGCAAAAGATTTAGTCACAAGCTTTTTTTCAAACATTTTTCATTGATTAAATAATTGTAAAACCCAGGAGGCAGAGTCAAAAAGTGACCAATAGCACAGATTTATGAAAAAAATTTATAAAAATGACAAATATGATATATATTATAACTAAGTCTGTCAAATTAGTCAAGTCCAAGTTTCAGTTATGAAAACAAGTTAGTAATTTCCTAAAAACAGCTGGCCCCTGTAGTTCAGCATATTTAACTCAAAGAGGAGTCGTGCATCTGTTCAGCACATTCTCACAACCAACTCATCGCATACCGACGCTCGGTCAGTGGCCCTACGCTTCACACTATGACGCGCCTCTTTAGTGTCAGTTTTCGGACGTGTCAGGGACGGCGCGTCACTTTCCATTCGCTTGTCTTTTCAAAATGAACTTCCGTCTTTACGAGAAATTAGGTTTGGGCAACAAAACCAACTTTGTTAGGTTTAGAAAAAGAGAGCGGTTGACGTTAACTTTTGTGCCTCACGTGGTTCACGTGGCTTACGACTCGAGTGACAAAATGTCGTCTTTAACTTTTCATTTTGGGACACAAACGGCAGTCTCCTGAATGGAAGTCCTGTGTTTGTTTGGCCCATCCACCAAGCTCTCGTGCCCGCCCTGTGACCAAGCGTCAGCATTTGACGAGTCGGTAGTGAGACTAGGTTTATTTGTTGGGAACTATTTACAGAGAAGCGGATTGCGAAGAAGGCGACGGGCCAACATGTCGAACCCGAGGCTTCAAAACGACAGTCCGCAAAACAATCGACTACGTCCACTTCTTATCTAGTCTGTGATTCAAATCTTTACACTTGTTTCATCACTTCAATCTTTATTTAAAATAACTTTATTGACACCTGTACAGGGGACAAAACTGTTACTTTAAACAGTTATAATGTCTTGTATTTATTGTTGGGCGTGTCACGTCCTTATATGTACTTGTGACTGTTGAACATGCGGCAGGATGCTTTGTGTTTCTGTCGCTGGAAGATTAGCTGTAGCTAGTTAGCTTGTCAAGCTAACGTTAGCGCCAGGAGTTCAAATCGCACTGAAGTCTGTACAACCCTCAACGCCTCTCTCTCTCTCTCTCTCTCTCTCTCTCTCTCTCTCTCTCTCTCTCTCTCTCTCTCTCTCTCTTGTTTCCTCTATGTTCCTCAGCCTCTCTCAGTCATCTTGCCTGTGCCTGCATCCAGCATACCTCAAGTTCCAGCCCATTTCTTCGAAGAGTCCCCCCCCCTCTCTCCCGTCCTCTTTTTCTCTGCTTCTCTGAGCTTCTTTTCTTCCTGTAGGTGTTTTTTTTTTTTTGCATTACAACACCTCTCCTGGCTTTATTCAAATCAGAAGCTGGATGAAATAATACCACAACGTTACAACTTTTTTACATTCATGTTCACTTAAAGTTGCCTAGAGGCCAGGATTACTCTATGACCACCCAAGCTTTAAAACACACACACACACACACACACACACACACACACACACACACACCTGTAGGCCCATTAAGTTACACTGGTTTGACCTCTGCCTATACAAACATACAGACAAGCCTGGACAGGCATTGGATATAGGATTACACACGTTCACACAGTGGTGAAGGACATCCTGACACACCAATGAGTATTAGATCATTTATGTTATAAACACAGAGGTGCAGTTCAAGTCCTCAGAGTGGTTTAGTCATGCCAACATCACAATGAAAAACAATCGACCAAAAATGGAAAATAAGTAGTGTCGCTGCTTCATTGTGTTGAAAAGAACTAGATCAGGTGGATCGGGCATCTGGTCATGATTGATAGATGTGTAGCAACTCTGCTCACGCCTACTAGCCACAAAAATGGCCATCAGGGGGCGACTCCTCTGGTTGTATAGAAGTCTAGTCTAAAGTGACTCTACTTCTCTCTTGGTTTATTTCCTCAGTAAACATTGTAAACATGAGTTTATGGTCTCAATCTCTAGTTTCAAGTCTTCTTCAATACAGCATGATGTTCATTTAGTAAGTTATGATCCATTTAGTGTTAAATAGATCATAAAGCAGAGTATGCTTTAGGGCGGGCGGGCTCTACGTCACTCCTCTGCATTCCAAATATGGTCACATCCGTCCACCGGTTTCAAAAGGTCAAGATGGCGACAGCGAAATCGACAAACTCAAGGCTTCATATCGGCAGTCGAATCGGTCTGCCGATGGGTGACGTCACGTCAGTGGCGGGCCGTGTATTTTATAGCTGGACCTTCAGTGCTGTCCTACTACAGCTGAACCACCTCCTAATAACCTCATTATGACGCCAGCATGACGGGATGCTTTGTCATTAAGGGGCAATGCATATAGTCAAAATCAATGTAATTAACAGAATGACGAGAACAAACTCACAAGAACCAGTCACATATATTTAAATGACGACAAAGCAGGTAGAATAACATAAAACCAAAATAACACGATTCAACAGGCCTCTGCACATTCCAGCAAAACTGCAGCAAATAACACAGTAGTAACGCTACTGCAGATGTAAAAAAACAAAAGCAGTTCACTTACCAAAGCTGCTGTTCACTTAAAGACAAAGTCCACCCTCCTTTTTTCTGTCAGGTAAAAACTTCTGACATATCTTTAAACTTTAACTCTTACTACTACAAAGTTCTGTTAGCTAATTTCACACTTGTAGACCAGCTAGAAGCTCTAGCATGTCAAATAATACGCCCAACACGTCAAACTAAAGATCTGATTGGTTGAAGACTATGACAATCAGGGATTCACTTGTAATTCTGAAGGCCTCCGGGCAGATTTTTTTTTACCTAGAGACAATATAGGGGCGAAATCTGATTGGATAAAAGCTCTACTTAAAACAAGCTGCGCTGGAAGCAGAGCAACTGAGGAAGACAGTAGCTGTGCGATGAGAAAATAAGCTAATGGGAAAATTATTTAGAACACATGTAGTGTATTTATGAAAAATACTAAAATTATTAAATAGCTATAACTTTGTGATTCTGTCGAGGTCAGCAGAGAAGGCCTTGCTGGGCCTGACGGCCCACCACTGCGTCATGATGACTACGTCCACTTCTTATATACAGTCTATGGTCCTAACTCACCATCGAATATTGCTCTGTTGTTTGTTCTGCAGCCTAAAAGAAGGGTACACAAAGTTAGACCAAAACAAAACTGCTTGGCGACTACTGCACTGTCCATATATCACAATAGAAATGACCCTACTGCACTGTCCATATATCACAATAGAAATGACCCTACTGCACTGTCCATATATCACAATAGAAATGACCCTGGCTTCATTTAAAGCTGGGGTTGGCAACTTTAGAGAAACCAGCGACCTAGAGTCAGCTAGATTTTGAAAGCCACGGATTTAAATTAAAATGGGTGAATGTTGAACGAATGATCCACTCCTTTTTCCCATTTTTGGATTAAACGGGAGCTAGGCTGCATCGTCATCGCCGAGATTGTGACGGGTGGAGCCGCCCACTTTGAGCTCCTCAATGGCTCCTCAGAAACCTCTGGGTGGCGTCACGGAGACCATGTCCATACAGAATTTTACACAGTCCATGGTTGACCCACCCATCCACAATGACCTCCTGACCTCCTCCCTGCGCAGACTTCTGCAAACTTATGATTAGAACACGTATTTGTGATATATCAAAAACAAATCTGGGAGAAAATACGTTTCTCTCAAAACGAAAAAACACAATGCAGTTTCGTTGCATGAGAACTTCATTTTTAGGAGACCAGGCTGGTGGACCAGCAGGTAGGCCATCCAATCACATCATGCGAGCCAAAGATGAAATGATTGGACAGGCTTATTACAAGCCTGCAACAGCCATCGGGTTCTTTTCTTCTTTTGTCAGAACATTTGATTTATTGATTGATTAAAGCTTGACCCAAGCTTTAAGTAGGCCTATGCCGTTTTTCAATTTAAAAGCATCTTTTAGGTAAACCTGAATTATTTTTGGCCCAGCTTCTACTAGTTGAAAGTAAAAAAGTACAAAAACCACCCCGCTTATAACACTAAAAACCTTTTAAACTGTCATTCATGCGTTCATCACTTCACGTCTCAACTATTAAGCTGTAATTTCTACCAGCATTAAAAAGAAAAATATCTCTCATGTCTGCAGCTTGTTCAAAACTCTGCTGGAGATTTTAACCAGAACAAAGACAGAGCAGCTCATTTCCCTCACAGCTTTTGCGTCCCTATGCAAAATGTTTTTGATAATTTCCAAGTTACCGAGCTGCTAATTTCCTTTGCGCTTATGAATCTCATTAATTTACCCCCAGCTTTTTGAAAGTGCAATTCAACTCGTACAATTTACAGTCTTTATATGATTTCGCAAAAATAGGGGAGGAGAGATTGGGCATATATAGATAATGCCCCTTTTTTTTTCTTCTCCATTTGAAGGTTTTCTGATAGTGAATGTGGACCGGCGGCACGGGGAGATGGCTGCAATCAAACGGTTACATTGCAATAACATATTATGTGTCTCAAAGACTATACTAACAAATGTAAAAAATGTGTAGATTTTGTATGGTTATTATTGTTTACATAGAAAACGCATTCATCACCAAGACTTCTATATTTTGTTGTAACGATATTATAAAAAAAGAACAAACCAAAAAACATGGAAAATATGTAAAAAGCTTTAAATAATGAGTATCTAGCCAAGTCGATACCGTATTAGAGGTCCCGTATTGTAGAAAGTGAGATTGCCATGTCTTCTTTTTTATTATAAAGCAGATTTAGGTGCTATGTAAATACTGTAAAAAAATCAAAAAAGCTACATCTATGTAGAAATGAAATTTGAAAAGTCTGAATTCAGAAACTGTGCCCTTTAAACAACACGTCGTGATTTCCATAAAGTTGTGACGTCACACATATACAGTCACCGGTGGGCTTAAAGAGACAGCGCTAAAACGGAGCGTTTCAGACAGAAGGTGAATACAGGTATATTCAGAATGACAGTATGAGAAAAATAGAGTTGTTTTTTTTAACATTAAAGCATGTGAACAGGTTCTAGCAGTAACCCAAAATGCAAGCATGAATGTGAAAATGAGCATGATGTGTCCTTTAAGTGTCTCCGTTTCATGAAGCCTGATCTATTGCCGTAAATAAACATGTAAAATCCTTTTTAAGATTTTGCAAAAAGGATTGCAAACACTTTTTTGCATTATTAGTGGATATCCTGCTCGTAAGATATGAAATTCCCCAGACCAGATCATCTGGAACTGCTTTGCTTCCTGTTCCTATTTGGAACTCCAAGTACCTACGTGGATCACATCACCAGAGGAACACTTCTTACAAGACATCTGAAACCTTTTTACACCGCTTGCTGTTCCATCTCGTAGTTATTTCTAATTCTTGCTTTGAATACGTGTGAAAGTTAGTTTCTCCCAAAATAATTTCTTCTATAAAGCACTTTGCATTTCCTCTCACTTTGTGAACTGTGCTCTGTAAATAAACTTTATGCGACAATACATAAATACAAGCCACATATTGTTTCACGGCTGCGTTTTGTATCGTCCGTTTGGACCTTGCAAGTCAAGTGAGCTTGTCTCTGAGTGGGTGTTTCTTCAAGTCTGGATGTCTCTCAATCGACCTCAATGTAAAGCTCCCTCTAGTGGATTATTGCTTCTACTTATTGGTGATACACGTGTACTGTTTTCTCCAGCCAGGGAAAAAAAAAGAAAAAAAAAGAAAGTTGGCATTCTAGCCGTGCATTATGGGAGCTCTCAGCATGCCGTGGAACAGACTCTGACCAACGAGGTCACTTGGCTGAAGCTCGGCAATGTTTGAACTGGATGTGCTGTCGACCTCAGCCGTCCAAACCCATCCGACACCAGACCAGCCTCGTGTAATTCTATGGTGCAGTAATCACACACACACACAGGGAAGTCTACTTTCAGGATCGTGGTTTTCCGCACATGCCTAAGTTTTAACTCTCAACTCTGCCTTTCTAGCTTTATGCTACATCCAAACCAAAGTAGACAAATGCAAAGACATACACACACACACACACACACACACACACACACACACACACACACACACACACACACACACACACAGTTCCTTTTTTAAGGATCACATAGATTTGACTCTCTTTCTTTCTTCCTTCTTTTTTTCTATACAAGAGTGTGAGCCATTAATGTTCCTAAACCTGCTCTAAATGCTCTAAACGGATATCTCATTGATACAGTTCAGACTGTATTGTGAATTGGGTTTCCTCTGCGGTACCGTACAGCATCATACATGTTTAGGAGTCCCAAAAGATTTGTGGAAAAATAAATCCCCAGGTACCTAAATATCCAAGCACAGATTCAGGCAGAGGCAGGGCCAGATGGGTGGCACAGGCCCCAAGCAGAAGGTAATAGCTAGTGGGCTCATTAGTAGCATAACGTCTGCATTAAGTGACTACAAAGATACACAAAATGACTACAAAGAGACATAAAACAACTAAAAGCAAACAAACAAAGAGGCAAAATGATAACAAAGAGAAACAAATTGACTACAATTACACATAAAAAACAACTACAAAGAAATCCGAAGTGACTATAAAGAGATACAAAACAACCACAAAGAGATACAAAACAACTATAAAGAGATACAAAACAACTACAAAGAGATACAAAACAACTACATAGAGATACAAAACAACTACAAAGAGATACAAAACAACTACATAGAGACACTACACAACTACATAGAGATGCAAAATGACCCCAAAGAGACATTTTACGTCTCTTTCAGTCTGATTGTCTTGTGTTCCATGGAAGGGTGGGGCGCTTGTCATTTGTTCATGGCTGTTTTTCATATTAGAATATGTTGGTTGTTTGGCATTCATTTATTGCATTTTGTTATTTGTCATGGACCAGGGCCTCAAATGCAAGTCTTCATACATTTTGACTCAATTACTAAATGTGCACCCTATTTTTAATACATTGTATGCAGGCACACATATTCCCTCTCCTCACAGTAAATAACACATGGTGGTTAAATGTTCATTCCTGTGTTTTCCGCAGTGATCTGACTGGATTTCATTCATCCCTGCAGGCAAACAGATAAGCAGCGTCTTGAAGCTCCGGGTGATGAACTCTCCAGCAGCAGTCTGTAACCGAGAAAAGTGTGTCTCATCACACCGACGGAGGATTTGTTGAAGCATCCTAGCGTCCCCTGGCGGCCATGTTGGAAGATTACCAATGCGTTTCCAGCACTGTTGCCCTGAAAAACCCAAAATCACATTGCCCTGACAAAAAAAGGGAAAGATGATAATGTGTGACCAATTTATATTCACATACTTTACTCACAAAGCGATCGAGTGTGTCATGGCATATTTATGAAACTATACTTACAGATCATGAATACATTAGGTGAAATATAATATCACAGCATGTATTTAACAGTTCAACAGCTCAAAAGTTGGAGGAGAGAAAGATACATCTCTAATGCACTCACACTCTAGTCGTTGCATTGGACTGAATTTGAATGTACAGCATGTGCTTGTGAACAAAATAACTATTTATAGTGTCACTCTGACAGACCCTGAGTGCAGCTAGCAAGTGAAAAAAGGCATTGTTGACCAAGCATTTTTGTTAGTTAAATGAGTAGAACTCTACACAGGGAGAGAGATGATGAGAACTTTGGACAGTTAGATGTTTTCCCCATAGATTGCTGCAGGGATGATGTATTTTTTGTAGGCCAATACAGAAGTTGGCATTGCACTGGTTCTTTGTGATAACTTTTAGTGGTCGAATTTTGCAACTTGGTAGCAATAGATATTTATAAAGGTCCAAACTTCACAAGCGGGTTTTATTGACGTATTTCATATCCTAGAACAAAACGTTGAAATCTCTTTAACTTGTATTAACTACAGACCTTATTTCAGCCATCAAACCAAAAAAAACTTAACTTTGAAACGAGGGAACTGGAAGTGGAAAAAAAATGGAAACTCATTTCCGGGTTGGAACACATTCCTGCACTACTCTATTACATATAATATTACCTATACATTTCTTTGTCAACTTACATTGGCAGTCTTTAAGATTTCAGTCCTGGTTGATTTATAATTTTTATTTGAGTAGAGAAAAAAAATGAAATTTCACAGCCACAAACCAACCTCCACAATATCCACAAATACGAGTAAAAGCACATTGTTGAATGTATTGACTTATGAGCATTTTCACAATTTGTACATTATATTTTATTCTGAATATAGTTCACAGAAAAAAAGTGCTAAGTTCATACACATGCTTTTTTTGTTATCTATTGAAAGAAGTGCATTTTATCTGCCACTATTCACAACTACCTTCATCAAAAACTTAAAAAGTAGACAGCACACAATCCACTTACTTTGTAGAATAATAACAGAATTGACACATGAACCTTAGAGGAAGAAGAAGACTTTGATGAAGAACGAGATTCATTATAAACGCTTGTAACAGAGGAAGTTCCTTTTCTCCTCGCAATCCCTTGTCTCGAAGAACGTGGTGCCGTTGGTCACCAGGATGCCGCAGAACCTCTGACTCTGGCAGCTTTGAATATCCTTATACTGCACTGGTTCTCCTCCCACCCACAGCCACTGACCGGCCAGGTAACGCAGGCCCGTCCACACCTGCCGACATTAATCAGAGAGCTGTAAAGCGCGGAGGAAGAGTTGCTTAGAAACACAACGCATGCGCTAGCAGAAAACCGCCCTACCTCATTAGTAGTTGCCCCTTGTGCCTTCTCCCGTGCAAAGTCGTGGTCATCTTGAGTGAGCAGGGTGGCCAGGTCATAGCGGTGGTTCTGGTAAGATGTGGCCAGCTTGCTTGAGTTCACCGCCTCCAGAGCCCTGCAGTGCTTTAATGCCTGCTCCCAAGTCTTCATCTTCTTCACCAGAACCAGCTTCTCGTTGTAACACATGGAACTGTGTCCTGCGTCACAGCGATCGCTCTCCCATTTATCCGTACGTGGGTACTTAAAGGCGCAGTTCTCGTCATTTTTGGGATCATCTGCAAGAAGTAGGAGAAGTGGGGGCACTTTGACTGGATTCAAGTCTCAAATATGAGAGTTTGAGTCAGAACATTTAAATCCCACATTTTCCTGTGAATTTTGCATCATTCGAAGAGACAGTAGATCATTGACAGGATTGGAGGAGGCAGAGATGCAACAAAAGTCCCTTGGCGGATTTGATTTGCTGAGGTTGCAAATACGTGGCCGGCCTCTGGACCACCTGGTAGCCCTTAAATAATGTGACGTCCTTGATTACATGTTAACTAGTGAATATTTGAAGCAAAAACATTCAAAATGGAAATTTGAACCTTCTCCCTCGACTAAGAAATGAACTGCTAAACCTCCCCCTGAATATCCTAAAATAACAGAACTACGTTGCTTAAATTATTATAATATATATATGCAAGTTACGTGCTTGCCCTACTTACCATCCTTCCAGATGGTGAATTTGGCAATCTCGCCTGTTCTGGACCATTTCCACTCAGAGTTTGAATCCTCGCGGTACAAACCGATCCATCCCTGGCCACTGACAAAGTCCTGATTCTCTTTTTCACTATTGATGGTGACCAGGTCAGTGAACTTCTCTCTGCATTGGGCCTGCGCCTCTTTCCAGGACATGAAGTCATTGCGTTGTAGAAAGTTCTTAGTTCTCAGGCCTTGGGCGTCCACACACACAGCAAGAAAGGCCAGCAGCAGGAGAGGAAATAGAATGCAGGTTTTCTTCATCATGTTGTCCACAGGAACGATTCCACGCACCTGAAGTTACATGTGGATTTTTTTGAGCATTCATATTTAGTTGAACTATGCAACCTTTTTCAAATGTGAATCAACATTGATGGAGCTGGCTTGTAACGTTGGACTTTTTAATAATTATATTTAATTTATGTACCGTGTTTCACTTACTTTGTGCCATGCATTCTCAGAGTGATATCTCACACCTTGAATGATTACGATGTTAATAACTCCATCCATACAAAGTAAATAAATAAATAAATAAGACAATCAGTTGGTAAACAGCTAAACTGCCTTTCAGACGTTATCAGAGATATCAGACATTGCTTTTACCACTGAGTCACAGCAGGTTAAACCATTCATTATACTGGTCCAACTATCACATCCAACTATCCCCATGACAGCTGTCAAGAATGAGGTCTATGGATTGTTCAGATCGCCACTGAGACATTGCCTCTTGAAAACGTTGCTGCCGAGTTCATTTGAAATGAGTGTTTTCATGCTTTGCTAAACACAATCCCACTCAACACACTGTTTTGCATGGCTAGATTGCGCAATTGGTGGAGCCTTTCATCATTTCACTTGGAAATCACAAGGTTTTCGCTCAAAAGCAACAATATGACACAATCCTGAATGCATGACCGTAAACGTTAATGCCTCAATAACCAAAGACGGATCTTCAATGAGTACTTCACCTTTTAGTATATCTTCCTACCACCTCTGCTACCGACACAACATTTTGAATGACAGTTAAACCAACTGCTGCTTGGAAGGAAAATAGTTGGTACAGTAAATATAAAAAGAACAGGCTAAGTCGTGTGTCAAATCACTAATACAGTTCTTTAAGCACTTCGTGTGACATACCATCTGCCGTCTGTGTAGTCTCTCGGGGAATAAACACTCAGCAGCACTCGCCTTGAACGATGGCAGCAGGAAAGCCTGCTTTTAATGTCTGTGTTTTCATCTTATATTTCATAAGAAATAAAGGCTACAGACTAACGGCACCAATCACGGCTCAGATAGACTCTGACACGACCAATCAGAAGTAATCCTGCCACCCATGGCATTCGCTACAGGTCACAAGACACCTTACCTCCCTCGCTGTCTCTCTCTCTTCCTGTCTCTTTTGGTCGTCTTAATCTCACCTGTGCTTTCACGGTTAATCCTTTCGGAAACCCAGCAGCCATGCAAAGCAGAGTTTAACATCCTGGTGTTTAGTCCTTGGTCCTTGTAGGCCATTTCACAATGTCATTGTATTTGTTGTTATTCAGTACGATTGGCAACCAATGGAAAACCAGATATGCCAAAACAAAAAAGGCAATGAGCAATGTGAGAAATGTAATCAATCACTCATAGCCAATTACTCGTTGTAAAAGCATTTGCATTATTTTACTAATTGTAAAAGTAAGCTTTACTTGTTACTCAACAGAAAGTACTTTATTGCCTTCACAGAACTCCACAGTACCCACACACATTGCATCTCCTACAACAAACACATGCAGCCAAAACATGGGCCAGTTTTGACATTTTGGCGGCGTGATTGCGGCCCAGTGATGCAGTGTCGGCAGCCGGTGTATTTGGCCCGATGCTGGGTCTTGTTATTTCTGATCAAGGCCCAATGTTGGCAGTTTCGGCAGCCGAAGTCGGGCCGGTGTGTTCGGCCCGATATACTACATCTTTTTCTAAAAATAATGTGGAAAATTGCAGGGACGGGTCAGTGTTAATTATGCTTTTTAATATTTTGTGAAACTCCGCCCAGAAAGCTTTTTATCACTGGACACTCCCAAAATATATGCCAATGATTTGCTTCATTTGCTAAATATTTTACTGGCTATGGGACAAGTAGTTACATTTTTGGGGGTTCTGGGATAAATATGAATAAGGCAAATCAGTTCTTTCACAAGGTTTGATGAATTTTTTTTCATCTCTTGCACTGAGTAGTGCTGAGGACCGTTGCCCAGCCATTCTTATGTTAATGCTGAAGAGGTTTGACAGCAGTTAAAGCGCCTTAAGGCTAACAAGGCAGCAGGCCCCGATGGTGTCCAATCACACACCCTGAAATTCTGCGCTGACCATTTGTGCTCAGTCCTTCATTCAATCTTTTCTTTGTCTCTGTCTTCATCAAACATTCCAGTTATGTGGAAAACACCTTGTCTTGTTCAAATCCCCCACCCCATAAACCAATGTGAGGGGTAGTCGTCTCATTCGCCTGAGACCTACAGCCCTGACGTTGCACATAATGAACTGTTTTGAATGGGTTGTACTGGGTCACCTGAGTAGACAGGGCTCAGGATCCCTTACAATTTGCATACAGGAAGGTCGTGGGAGTAAAGGACGCACAACTTGCTTTGCTTCACAGTATTTACAGCCATCTTGAAACAACTGCCAGCTCTGTTTGGATCATGTTTTTTTTTACTTTTGTAGTGCTTTTAATGCAACCACACCTTTAGCTAAAAAATGAATCATTTTCAAACTGCACAATACAGCTGTCACTTGGGTCTTAGATTTCACTTTTGGCTCGACCTCAGTTTGTTAGGCTTGATAAAAACAGAACCTATCTGACACTCATCTCATCTCTCATCTCATCTCATCTTCAACCGCTTATCCGGGATCGGGTCGCGGGGCCAACAGCTCCAGCAGGGGACCCTAAACTTCCCTTTCCTGGGCCACATCAGCCAGCTCTGACTGGGGGATCCCGAGGCGCCCCCAGGCCAGTTTGGAGATATAGTCCCTCCACCTGGTCCCGGGCCTCCCTCGGGGTCTCCTCCCAGCTGGTCGTGCCTGGAACACCTCCCTAGAGAGGCGTCCAGGTGGCATCCTCACCAGATGCCCGAACCATCTCAACTGGCTCCGTTCCACGCAAAGGAGCAGCGGCTCTACTCCGAGTCCCTCACGGATGACCGAACTTCTCACCCTATCTCTAAGGGAGATGCCAGCCACCCTCCTGATGAAACCCATTTCGTCCGCTTGTACCCGCGATTTAATTCTTTCGGTCATGACCCAGTCCACATGATCATAGGTGAGGGTAGGAATGAAGATTGCCCGGTAGATGGAGAGCTTTGCCTTGCGGCTCAGCTCTTTTTTTGTCACAACGGTGCGGTAGAGCGACTGCAATACCGCCCCAGCTGCTCCGATTCTCTGGCCAATCTCACGTTCCATTGTTCCCTCACTCACGAACAAGACCCCGAGGTACTTGAACTCCTTCACTTGGGGTAAGGACTCATTCCCTACCCAGAGTGGGCAATCCACCGGTTTCCTGCTGAGAACCATGGCCTCAGATTTAGAGGTGCTGATCCTCATCCCAACTGCTTCACACTCTTCACCTATCTGACACTATGTTAACTAAAAGCGGAGCACAGCAGGGCCCGATTGTATCCTTTTTATTCTCACTTTATACCACTGACTGTGTGCGTAGCCAGGAGTCCTGTAAAATCCAAACGTTTTCAGAGAGACTGCCCCAGTTGGTCTACTTGCCCAAGGCATTGACTTGGCCTAAAAATGAGAGGTTGATGTGATGCACATTTATTTTTAATTAAATGTTGCAAAGACCAAATAGTTAGTTATTGATTTCAGAAGGAATAAGGAGGTATCTCTGTCCAGTCATGCAAATGTCTTGGGGTCTACCTGGACAGTAAGTTGAACTGTAAAAATAAACACTGATGCTGTATTGATGAAGGCTCAGCCAAGGCTCTTCTTCTTGAGGAAGCTTAGATCATTTTATATTTATATGTTTTTGTTTGTTTGTTATCAGGGAATCTTAGCTATGACTTGAGGTCACTGTAGAAAAGAGAACTAGGGCCAAGTTAAATAGGGTTGTGTATTTTGAAGGCCATCCATTACCCTGTGTTCTTAATGGACTCAGAAGCTCGATCAGTGAGCGACTCGATCTGCCATTCCCAGGCATGAGGCAGTCTAATCTCCAAGAACAGTATCTCAAAGCGGAAAACATTCTTGTTTATGCACACCTGTATAAATTCACCAATCTGTAAAAACATATATATCCACACATCTGCATAAACATATATATTTACACACCTGCAAAACATATTCACTGATCTGTATGAACATATATACACAGTATATTCACACACCTGCATGAACATATATATTCACACACCTGCATGAACATATATATTCACACACCTGCATGAACATATTTATTCACACACTTGCATGAACATATTTATTCACACACTTGCATGAACATATATATTCACACACCTGCATGAACATATATATTCACACACCTGCATGAACATATATATTCACACACCTGCATGAACATATATATTCACACACCTGCATGAACATATATATTCACACACCTGCATGAACATATATATTCACACACCTGCATGAACATATATATTCACACACCTGCATGAACATATATATTCACACACCTGCATGAACATATATATTCACACACCTGCATGAACATATATATTCACACACCTGTATATTTTCTCAGGTGTGTAAGAAAATATATTTCTCACACACCTGTGTGTATATATATGCTTAAACATATATATTCACACACTTGTATGAACATATATATTCACACCCCTGTGTGTATATATATGTTTAAACATATATATTCATAATCATGAACACATACAGTTGTGGTCAAAAGTTTACATACACTTGTAAAGAACATAATGTCATGGCTCTCTTGAGTTTCCAGTTATTTCTACAACTCTGATTTTTCTCTGATAGAGTGATTGGAACAAATACTTCTTTGTCACAAAAAACATTCATGAAGTTTGGTTCTTTCATGACTTTATTATGGGTTAACAGAAAAAGTGACAAAATCTGCTGGGTCAAAAATATACATACAGCAACATGAATTAGCAATTTTGGTGACTTAGAAAGTTGTGTCAATGAAATGAGCTTCATAGCATGGCCTCTTAACTTCTTGTGAGTGATTATGAGTGACTACAGCTGATGACTTCTCTGAGGCCATTTAAATAGGGCTCATTGGATACAAACGCCCACAAACGCTACAATGGGAAAGTCAAAGGAGCTCAGCATGGATCTGAAAAAGCGAATCATTGACTTGAACAAGTCAGGAAAGTCACTTGGAGCCATTTCAAAGCAGCTGCAGGTCCCAAGAGCAACAGTGCAAACAATTGTTTGTAAGTATAAAGTGCATGGCACTGTTTTGTCACTGCCACGATCAGGAAGAAAACGCAAGCTATCACCTGCTGCTGAGAGAAAATTGGTCAGGAGGGTGAAGAGTCAACCGAGAACCACCAAAAAGCAGATCTGCCAAGAATTAGAAGCTGCTGGAACACAGGTGTCAGTGTCCACAGTCAAGCGTGTTTTGCATCTCCATGGACTGAGAGGCTGCCGTGCAAGAAGGAAGCCCTCGCTCCAAAAGCGGCACCTTAAGGCTCGACTGAAGTTTGCTGCTGATCACGTGGACAAAGATAAGACCTTCTGGAGGAAAGTTCTGTGGTCAGACGAAACAAAAATCGAGCTGTTTGGCCACAATGCCCAGCAATATGTTTGGAGGAGAAAAGGTGAGGCCTTTAACCCCAAGAACACCATGCCTACCGTCAAGCACGGTGGTGGTAGTATTATGCTGTGGGGCTGTTTTGCTGCCAATGGAACTGGTGCTTTACAGAGAGTAAATGGGATAATGAAGAAGGAGGATTACCTTCAAATTCTTCAAGATAACCTAAAATCATCAGCCCGAAGGTTGGGTCTTGGGCGCAGTTGGGTGTTCCAACAGGACAATGACCCCAAACACACATCAAAAGTGGTAATGGAATGGCTAAATCAGGCTAGAATTAGGGTTTTAGAATGGCCTTCCCAAAGTCCTGACTTAAATCCCATTGAGAACATGTGGACAATGCTGAAGAAACAAGTCCATGTCAGAAAGCCATCAAATTTAACTGAACTGCACCAATTCTGTCAAGAGGAGTGGTCAAAGATTCAACGAGAAGCTTGCCAGAAGCTTGTGGATGGCTACCAAAAGCGCCTAATTGAAGTGAAAATGGCCAAGGGACATGTAACCAAATATTAGCACTGCTGTATGTATATTTTTGACCCAGCAGATTTGATCACTTTTTCTGTTAACCCATAATAAAGTCATGAAAGAACCAAACTTCATGAATGTTTTTTGTGACAAAGAAGTATCTGTTCCAATCACTCTATCAGAGTTGTAGAAATAACGGGGAAACTCAAGAGAGCCATGACATTATGTTCTTTACAAGTGTATGTAAACTTTTGACCACAACTGTATGCATAAGCAAATATATCTACCTGCATAGACATCACACACCTGCATTCTGTATAAATGTTTAATATATTAATAAATAGTCTTTAAAAAAACAGGGCCCTCAGAAAACAAAACATTTTCATGATTGAAAACTTTGGAAGTGCGGCGTGCGTATCACAAGATGACACCGTGCCGAGACAGTGAGGGTTGAAAGTGACCAATCGACAAAGCGGAGTCATCCGCCACTGTCTATTCCATCCCCGCCTCTCCGAAGTCTTAGGTCAACGTGACGGGCAAAGTACCCGATTTCCCACTGAGTCATGTGATAATGAACAGCCCCTAGCGGTAGTATGCCTGAAATGTGTGTGCGTGGAACTCCTCTGGACTCATTGGTTTTGCATAAAATGCGTTCACCTTGGCACAGGTGTGTGTGAAATTAGGCCTTCTGAAATTGAGTGTGCAATTATGAACCGGTCGGTTTTTTAGAATCCGTTAAGAACATATTTGATGTTTCTTTTGTCATTTTATTATTCTTTGATTGAATGGATTTCATTTTAGTTTTTTTATACAACACTTCAATCTACCAGATATACCTGACCCTTAACACAAATTTCAATGTTCAGTTCAAGCACACATTCAAATACGTCCACCCCTGACTGCTAGACAAAACAATGTATTTGAGTATCAAATGTCTTTTCACTCACTCTCCTTGTGTTGTTCCTCGACATAATCGTTATATTTCTGTGTTGATGTGGCACAACATGGCTTTAGAGGAAAAAATAATAAAGGATTTGTAAAAGGCGTTTGCACCACGTGCATGCTGCATTCTTGTATGATTTGAGAGATGACAATAAATTGCAAGATTTGTGAATCGAGTTTGGTTCTAAAACGTTCGACATGTGTGCATGTTCTCCTGAGCAGCTGTGCACTTACTATATGAACTCAAGGTTACTCCAGCATTTGATTTGAAACAATTGGAAATGTATCAAATGAACAAACACTTTATTTCCCCTTATAATTAATGACAAACTGCAATTCTTGAAAGAAATGTCAGAAAATATGAGGAATTTATTTAGAAATTTATGGATCCGCAAAATTATTTTTTTCCCCTCAGTGTGTCGAGGCAACATTTTATTCAGAGTAGGTTTATATTAATGCAGAAAATAATTCAACAATACATTTGTTTCCCCTTCAGTAGGAGAAGCTCAGCGGACGTGACTCATTACAGCCGGTGTGATGTCACCAGGCGGTCTACAGACGCCACGCACAAGGGCCAGGGAGCAGCGAGTCCAGCGCGGCTCGTGGTCAGCGTCATCAGGAGTTGGCGCCGGTTCTTGGCCCTCTGAGGATGTGGACCTTGACTTCCTCGTCCAGCTCCTCCACGATTCTCTCCTGTTTGACGGACAGGATGGTGTAGCTAACTGGACGGCCGCAGGTCAAAGAAAAGCACCTTGTTGGGTATTTAGATGTGTCTTTTTGTTATGAATGTTGTTCATTGAGTCATTATTGGACGGGACACTGAGACCTTATCCTTTTGGGAATAAGTCATACGGAATAACCCTCGCAGATTAAATACATGAAATAGTGCTCGGTAAGTTAAGAGAGACGGTGAACACATTCAGCTCTTGAGGATCCAAATATCTTTCTGAACAAAAACGAGGGAAAATAAATTTGACATATTAATTTTACTTACACGTATTTTATTTATTATCAGTATTATAAAAAAGGGATCATAAATAAAGTTATGTTTTCTGAATTTCCTGACAAATTGCATTCGAGGCGATATGACTTGACATTGGCCTTCATGAAGCAGTTGTCATGTCCTCTTGGTCTGAATGTCTGGAGACTTTCTGTGTTCCTTATCGTCAACAAATCTCATGAAAACACCAAAACCCTCATTTGTTTTTTTTTCTTCTTTTTTTCGCATTTGATAAAATACAACAATTTAATATAGTCTAAAGAATTGATGAACTTAAATATGAATAAATATACTTAAATATAAATAAACAATGATAGTTACGCGACCTTCCCTGCTGTTGGCTTTGTCGCACTGGGGAGGCTGCATTCATTTGTTTTGTTAATCGGCCTCGACCGATGGGATTATCTCAAATTGGTATTAATCTGCCCTAATAAATAATTCTATCACCAGAAAAAATATTGACTAAAATCAGTCTCATCTTAAACTATAGAGGACCTGACGACTGCTTCTACAAAAGGCAGATATCAATTCATGTCATTATGACTTTCAATTTCAGTTGTTCATATTAAGGTTAATCATATAATTTAATAACAATATATATTGTTAAACATAATTCCAATAACGATTCAACAAAGCGGTGATTTTTACAGCATTTTACAGAGCAGAAGAAGTTACTGTAACGAGCACGATTCTCTGTGCTACACATATTATTATTGTCAGCATTAATACTTTGGCACCCTCTGGTGACAAACGGGGTTTAATGCAAAACAATGTAATGTTTGAATTGAATGCATTTTTTAAATAATAATTTAAAAAAAAGTTAATTATTTATTAGATTTGGTTCCAAAAACAAACAATTACATGTTCTGTTTGATGAGATCTTCACTTTAATCGAGTAAATTAATTTAATTCATGACGCTACTTCACAGCTCATATTTCATTGTAGATTTTAACTCTTTTTTTTTTTTTAATTATTATTATTATATCCTTCAAGCAACTGAATGAAGGACGAAGCGTGTCGTGTGTTTTGTGTAATAGCTTCTGACATCCATCCGACCAGGACACCAGTGAAGGATACACATGCCGACCACAAACGCCCCGATCGCCAGGCCGGTCAGCAGGTTCCGGCCGCGGAGCCGCGCCGCGTTCTTCTTCCAGTAGTCGAGCTCCTGTCGGCGGCGGAAGAGCTGCTGCTCCGCCACCGACAGTGCAGGTTTCGCGGATCCTTCAGCTCCCTTCTCCGCCATGACTTGTTTGGATAATCTGCTGCTTGGAAGTCGCGTGAACCGGAAGCGTTCCTCTACAAAGAAACGCGCATACCGCCACCTACTGCATCGGAGTGTGTACAATGGTTGCGTTGACTGATCCGATTGTAAATAAATGTTCATGTCAAACCGAAAGCTGTTGTGTTCATGTTACAGTTCATTATGTGGCTTTAGTAACATACAGTTTAGGCTACTGTACACTAATGAATCGACTGAAAGGTGTTGATCTTTGGCTATACTTTCAATTCAAAATCCAAATTTACAGCCACATTTGTATTACATTTTTTTTTTTTTTTTACATATTAAATGATTTATATTAACCTTCGAGCCACACCTGTGCCAGTGTGGCAATCAGCACTTTCAACAGACAACCAAAAGACACAGGGACACCTAGTGTATGTGAGAAGGGTTGTCTCTGTATGTGTATATATACAGTATACACACATATACATACATACACATACATACATATATACACATACATATATATATATATAGCCACAAATGGGGCAACAATTTTTTTCTGGGAAGTGTTTGTGATATGATCTACAATCTTTTATTGCGATATGGTGCGATAGGCCTCGAGCTTAAATAAAATAGCAGCTCAAATAGACAACGCTAATACTCAATGTTTGTAAAACAAGTTTGGATTCAGACGAACAATACAAATAGTAAATCTAAAAATATATTTAAATAAGAGTGAGAGCATTATATAAAGCACTCTGTTGTAATGCACACATTCAAGAAAAACTTGATTAAAAAAAACACAAGACAGGATAAAGATACAAAGATAAACTTAATGAAATACTCACACTCTGCATTTGCAGCTTACTGTATATTAAGAGCCTTATATACAAAATGACTTTATACTTGGATACTATATCCAACAATAAAAACAAAAGGAGAAAGAGGAATATTGTTGGAGGAAAATTTAAAGGCTAATTATCTTTCTCCTATTTTGATATCGAAGTTATGGTCTGCACACAAGGCCCTGCCACATGTGGTTTGACCGGTTGAACTTTCGTTGACACTTAGGAAGGGCAGGTGGTCACATTCTGCGGGAATCAACATGCCCTGGGGGAAAAGCAAACGCATTCTCACCATGTCCTCTTTCACGTGTTCATGTAAAGCCTGTTTGATATGTTAAAGGAGCCTGTCTTGGGCCGTCTCCTTTGACCCCAAGAGTGACCTTTATGCGAGAACAGAACATCTAAGATACCATGTCCTCTTTCACGTGTTGATGTAAGGTCTGTTTGATATGTTAAGGGAGTCTGTCTTGGGCCATCTTGTGACTTGTGTGTATGCAGGTTTACGACTATATAACCTGGTGGCTTGGAGTTGAAACTCTGAGCAGTCTTGACACATTGACTTGTATGTGTACAACCCTGTCCCCTTCTTGCAAGAATAAATGTCCTGTGATTATTACTTTTACATCGGCTTCGAGTGAATTTCTCTAACAAATATATAATGCATTCATTTGAAGAAGTGCAGGGAAATATGTCACTCAAAGTCCTCAAGTGGTCATCTATCCATACTTGATACACTTTAGGTGGTTTTTGAAGAAGTGAAGCTGCAGTTTGAGCTCAATGTCACTCACTGCCGGGTTTCTGAATTTATCGTAGCGAGCCTTGTCCTTGTTGTGGCTCGTTTTGGGCTGGTGGCCGATGGACACGTGGTCACACGAGGCAACCAGCAAGGAGCCCAGGCCGTCCATAAAGAACTCTGGAGTCAGAGACAGACATCAACACTTTTAGAAAAACGCCAACGAAAACTAAAAGAGCGTGGACTTACTGCCACTTGGACTCCAAACTCTAGACCTACCCGTGTGCGCTACCCTCTGGAGCTTAGGGTCAAATCCCACCTTCTGCACGGCGTGCGTTCGAGCCAGGAAGAAGTTGATCACCCCACTGGTCAGAGAGCATTGTGGGTAACCAGGAAGTGGATGGAACTTCTCGTTAGACTTTCTGTAGAGGCAGCCGCCATCCATTTCCTCTCCTTCCTCATAGAGGAGAGAGAAATAAAACTGGTTCCCTTGTACTGTCCCGCCCAGCTGATGAGAACAGAGAGATCGGGAAAACTGGTTATAAACTGGCAACCACATTACATACTGGGATCGGCTCCAGTTGACACATTGTACTTGTAACAAAAACAACAACAAAAACAGGTGCAGAGGAGGATAAACAGTGATGTTTGAGAAAATAACTAAAAGAAATGTCGAGAGGATTCAGAAATAAATTGAGTGAGGAGCAGAAATCACCCGAAATAACTATATATCAACACAAGCTAACAGACCCCTCAGACACAAGCCCTTTTTATTCTCACCACATCCAGTTCGGGGACCGCCTCCATCACCTCCACCAGCTTCTCGATCTTCGTCTCCTCCGTGAACACAAAGTCATCGTCCACCCACAGGAGGTACTTGGTGGTTACCTGGGAGACAGCCAGATTCCTGCCGGCAAACCAGCCCTGAGGGAGAAAACATGTTTTTTTAATGTTCATTTCAGGTGACAATTCAAGTGCAATGCAATACAACACATTAACAAACAATAAGTCCTAAATTCTGAAAGTTCACGTCAGGTATTATTGTAAAAAAACAAAAAAAAACAGGAGAAAGGCGTCACATGGAGTGAACAAAGAAGGACTTTGTATGTGATGAGGAGAATCCTGAACTGGATTCTTTGCCAGTGGAGGTTTTGAAGGACTGGGGTGATGTGGTCTCTGGTGGAGTGGGAGAGCAGACGGGCAGCTGAGTTCTGGATGTATTGTAGTTTGTTGATGATTTTGGTGGGTGAGCCGTACAGGATGCTGTTGCAGTGGATGAGTGTTTCAGCAGCTGTGGAGGAGAGGGAGGGGCGGAGACGGGCGATGTTTTTGAGATGAAAGAAGATGTTGTTTTTGTGATTTGAATGATGTGGTGCAGGAACAGTGGTGCCATCGATGCAGAGGGAGAAGTTGTGGTGGGATTTGTTTAGTGATTTGGGGCCGATGATGAGGATTACAGATTAGTCACTGTTGAGTTTGAGGAAGTTGGCTTGCATCCAGGTTTTTATATCTGTGAGGCAGTTGGTGATGGTGGAGTGGGTGGTGCGGGTGATGGATTTGGAGATGTAGAGCTTGGTGTCGTCAGCATAGCAGTGGAAGTGGAGACCATGGTGGCGTATGACGTCGCCAAGGGGTAGCAGGTAGAGGATGAAGAGGAGGGGACCGAGTACTGAACCTTGGGGGACACCTTGAGAGACTGAGGCTGTGTCAGACTTGGATTTGTTGATACTAATGAACTGTTCACGGTCAGAGAGGTATGATCTGAACCAGGAGAGGGCTGTGCCAGTAATGTGGAGGGAGGACTCGAGATAGGAGAGGAGGATGGAGTGGTTAATGGTGTTGAAGGCTGCACTGAGGTCGAGTAGTATTAGGATGTTGAGGGAGTGGTCATCAGAGGAGAGGAGGAGGTCGTTGGTGACTTTGATCGGGGCAGATTCTGTGCTGTGATGAGATCTGAATCCAACTGAAACCACTAAGTACACAAAACAATGTATGTGTGTTTATGGTGTGTGTGTGTGTGTGTGTGTGTGTGTGTGTGTGTGTGTGTGTGTGTGTGTGTGTGTGTGTGTGTGTGTGTGTGTGTGTACCTGTGCTGGAGGCATGATGTACTGTCTGATGTGTTCTCCAGTAATGTTCTCTGGTTCAAAGCTGTCATCTGCGATGATGACTTCTATATTGCTATAGAAACGCCGGATGCTACTCAGCAACACCTTGAGTTGTGTGTAGCGCAGGAACGTCTTGGTGATGACAGTGACGTGAGAGCTGACATCTGACAGAGAAGAGAAGTTCAAGAAAAGAGAAAACAGTAAAACACAATGAATTGTCAGCACAGTTGAACATGAACCTGTTGCCGATTTATTGTAGCAGGTTTTCAGACTGTTATTTGGGTTTAGAAACAGGACAATTTACTTTACAGTGCCTGTTTCCTTACTTTCAAGCAGTTTGAACTAGAAATGTGGTTAACAAATTAATTTATTATTCATTCAAAAGTGTTTGTATCACGAATAAGTAATTTGCATCGTTACAGGAAATAATGCAATGTACTGATAACAGCACACATGTAAGTACTTAATAAAGACTGGTCCACAGCAGTTTACCCAAAAGCAAGACAGTTAGTTTCATCTTCCTGCATCTTTTGTAGGTTAAGTTTGAAAAACTGAATAGTAGTAAATATACTAGATGACAGCTTTTATGCTTTAAAAAGAAAGTCATATGGTTTGATGATCATACGGTTCTAGCACAGAGCAGAGACGCAGCACTTTCCTGCCATAAATAATTGAATACTAACTTTATTTTTTTAATTTATGTTTCAGGCATCATTCAGGCATTTACAGATGTCTTTCATACAATGTATACAGTATGATCTTCATATGATGCCCATTTGAGGTATACACATATAAAAAGTAGAGAAAAAAGAAAAACTATATATAACTAGGGAGTGATCTATTCTCTACGGTACATTCATTGATTTATGAAATTAAAGTCAGGTCTATGGGGTGTTACATATATCCCATTTTTCCCAATTTGTAGTTGACAGATGCTGTTATCTTGTCCATTGTAATGTCCATCCATGTATTCAGAGTGGGACTCTCTTGTGATAACTATATCCTGTTAAGAGTCTTTTTATCGGCCACCAGAAGTACATTTATTAAACATTTGTCTCTTTTTGACACATTTTCAGGTAAATATTTAAGATACATGGTCTTACTTTCTAGGGATATTTCACCATCAAAAATGTTTTGTAGTCTTTGTTGTCTTTGATAACAGGGCAATTCCCAAAAATACTGTAATGGTTTGTATTTTGGTTTCCAAATCCTCTCCAGCAAAGAGAAGGGTTTCTCTCCATGTCTGCGAGCTGGTACTCTTCCACTGAAATTTCCATATTGCTGTCCATTCTTCTTCAGATATAGTTATTCCTCCCTCCTTCTCCCACTAACTTGAATTTTAACCTCCAGACCACCATGATGAGTGCACACCTACCTGTTCCCATGTCGTACAGGACTGGAAGGAGAGGCTGTTTGATGGTAATGGGAAACACGGCTTCATGGTTTTCAAACTGGAAGGATGCTAAGTACAGAAAAGTTTACTGTAGAAAACAAAGTGGGCTCAAACTAAGCTGCCGGTGAATCTAAGAACAAAACAAAATGCACACACATTTTCCTCAGTAACTTTACATTAAACACACATTCATGCACACAGATAGCTGTACAAAACATTGAAAACTGCACTTGTTTTTTTCCATTACATTTGCTGTATTAGGACTTATGCACATCATTTTGAGCATTTCATTTCTGATTTTGTACATAAAGGTTCTGTTTTTGTAGCTCCGTTCCAATTTCCCTGACGCATACCGAGGTCTCCAGTGTGTATATGGTAGACAGTGCTGGTGTAGGACACTTTAGCCAGCAGGTAGTTGAGGGTCACCAGGCTGCTAGACTCCATAATCAGTCTGCTCTCACCATGACCTGATAGTTAAAAGAATGTCACAATAGTCAAACAACAGCTGTTTAATCATAAACGTCCAACCACCTCTATTTGAAGTAGGTTTGAAATGTTTGAGATTACATTAAGTTAAGCCATGAAGAATGTCAGGTGTTTACACAGGGAACTTTCACAGTTAGTGACAACTAACTAAGTGCTCTGAAAAGAGACAATTGCACTTGCATAGAAACAAGTAAAACAACGTCTAGTTTTTATTTCTTTTAGAAATAAGAGAAACAACTTCTTGTTTTGATGTCTCTTAAAAAGAAACAACCTCTAGTTTTAATTTCTTTTAAAAACAAGTGAAACGACTTCTTGTTTCTAAAAGAAATCCAGGGAATGCTCAGGTTGCATCATTTTGAAATGTAACTTAATAAGTCACTAAAACCATCAAGGATGGATGTGATTCTCTTCATCCACAACTCTTTGTCTAAAAGCATATAAATTGTTTCTGGACAAAGTTCTTCTCTGTATTGTAACCATGCAGTTCAGCTGTGAAAGATTACCAGCCACGTTCGTTTGGTCGATTAATTGGAGAAGGTTAAGTTGATCTACTAACCAATGAGGCAGATCATTTGTTGTTTATTATTTTTACAGGCTAGTTGTGACTGCAGTATTGCAACTAAAGGTATGGCACATATCACAAACTATATATAGTAAGTTCTGACATTCTGACAATCTCACCTTGGACCTTCACTCCGTCAGCTGTAATCTCTGTGGTTAGAACCCCTTTAGACACATTCAAGGACACCTAGAGTAGACACACCTGAATAAACCACAGAGAACGGAAAGTACACATGTACAATAGAGAAAACGCTCAATTATTTTTAATATGCATCTGGATAATATCACAGGTTCCCTCAGCACAATGTGTTTACTGGCAGTTTGTACGGCAGTTTACTTGGTATATCAAGCTGAATTTATATAAATGCATGTGACCTAAGGTGTAAAAGCTAATTTAGATCTTAATAACTCAACTTATGATCAAATTTGTAAAGATTGGAAGGAAGTTGATGAAACATATGCACCAAAGATAATTGCTTGCATGTAATGATTTTAGTTGGGTCTAGATGGTAACCCTCGATATCCAAACTCTAGCGAGATAATTGAGGTTAGGCATTGGCCTTGAATGGTTTAGGTTAGGCAGTGCTGTCGTGTCCAACTAGGACATTGCCCAGGGTGGCACTTTGGCAAGGGAGGAAAACTGTGGGCCAACTATCAATGAGCAAAATTGCTAAGTAACCAATAGCAGTATCTGCAGGTTCGCTAGGTTACGTGTTCTGTAAGCTCAATTGATGCTAAGGATCGATTGATCCTTATCGATTGCCCCCCCCCCCCCCCCCCCCATCTGCTACTCTGCACTGACAGTGAGGGGATAACAGTTTGCGATGTGTTTGGCTAACTGCTAACGGGACTACCAGTACACACACTGCTGCGTACCTTTCGGCCGCTTGTGGCTCACTTTTGTTGTTTTGGAAGGTGCGTTTGGCTAACCGCTAACAGAACTACCACCTTTCCAGTTGGCACTGAGCACACTAGCATTGCTATTTACAATATGTGTGTGTAATATTTGCATTTCCGTCTTGCTGCCGATATGGTACGTTGCAAATAGAGGGGCTTCATAATTGTTTTACGTCTACAGCGTTAGAAGTTAGGATAGGTCCCCACACCACAGCCACAACATCAAATCAGACAGAGAAAGCAAGGACACGAGCCGCCGGCGGTGCAGGAAAGAGCAGAAAGGTCACTGCAATGGGCTCAATGTGTGCAGCTAACTAAAGCTGCAAGAACAGGGTGCCCTTACAGTCAGGTTTTGCTGAAGGGTTTGGTCATACCAGAAAGTGGCTCATAAAAAATTCACCCAGATTTGTTTGCCAAATATTTGGTTCTAGATGCTTGATACAGTAACTAATCACAGGTATAGTTGTTGAACTACTATAGCAGGCAACTTAACCGCTAATGTACTAGCCAGCCAGGAACATACTAGCACTAGTCAGTCACAAGCTCCTCAAACTTCTATTTGCTCTGTACTGTGCAATGTACTCCCCCCTGGCATTGAAAGTGTTGGACAGAGCCTGAACTAATTGCAAAATATCGCTACTTTAAATGCTGGTGTGACCAAGCCAATGTCAATTATTTAACTTATTCTCATCACATTCTGCAATTGTTTAGATTTAGCTTTAGATTTTGACTATTGGGATAATGGCAATATTACAAGTCTAGGGGCAGTCAATATTATTGGAAAAAGATAAAAAAAAAAAAAAAAATCACACAATGGCTTTTGAAATGAAACCCATATTCATCTTTTGCAGCAGTTTCAGGGCCTGGATGTCCTAGTTTCAGTGAGGTTTTACAACAAGATGGCTGCAGTACAATGATAAAACATCAAAGAAATGTACCTGCCTTTGCAATATTGGCACAAGCCACGACATTTTTATGAAAACATTAATGTAAATTCTGATTCTGACTACATCACATGTAAAGTATTGTCTTCTGTATGTTGAAATGTCTTCACTAAAAGAAAATTTGCAAAATGATATGCGTCCTTATTTCCCTGGATCTCTCTAACAAAGGTGGCGATTGCAAAGTTAGCATGACCAACAAGCCAGAATAGCCATTTTAATGGGAAATACGCCACGTTGGCATATACTGCAATTTTCCTTCAATTTAACTATGTTTTATATGTAGTATGACAAATATACTGTATCATGAATGCAGCCATCTTGTATTAACCAGCCAAACGTTACTATTCTATTAGGTTGATCTGCGTGAGAATGACCAGTTGATCTATTGCATCTATGGAAACACACCAACCTTGTAGCTGCTTCTTTGTCCTGCATGCAGTGCTAAGCCTGAAATCGAAACAATCTCATGCATTCATTCTTTTACAGAAGGACACATATTCATCTCTGGCTTTGTTGACTTTTACAAGAAGGACCCCTGTCCTATCCCAGTGAGCACAAACCAGGATTTCAACGTTGATTTCTGGTTGAAAACTGGTTGAAATTCGGTCTGAACGTCTAAGACCTAATTTTCAGTCTTTTCAACCGGCTAAATTGAGGTTACAACATTAACGTGTCACAAAACAACAATTTGTTTTAAAATGTTGATGGTCTGTTCAGTTGTAGGTTGAAAGAGAGACGATATTGGTTACTGTAAACATTTTCTCCAAAGTCATATTACACTGGTCGGTGAAATGTGGTCTACGCGAAGACGTGGTCTACGTATTTCATGTTTTAGATAAAATGTCATGAATATGGAACTATAGACAGTCTGCTGCCAACAAGAAGCTCCCAGGGCATCGTAATGAGAGCAGTATACATTCTGTCTGTACATTAATGTAAAATACGAGTGTGTGTTTATTGCTGGAACACGCATGCGCAGGCACTTTGTCTCATACTGCTTCTACAACTTTGAACGATGCATTGGTCTGGCTACTCGGCACGGGAACGAGCTGACGGAATAAAAGTACTTGAACTACTGAATTTCATTATTGCAAACTGAAATTAGCAATTTCTAATTCATATGCTGCTCACGATGCTGGCGAGGCTGCTAGCTTGTAGCATTAACATTTGTTGTGGTATTGTTTATAGCTCATTACTATTCACAGTTAGCATACATTTTTATCAGCAGAGAAACCTAGGACTGTATCTTTGGAGTGTTAGCTCCCTGAATGGTACAACATTGCTTTTAACTGTATTTTCTGATGACTAATGACTTTCTCCAACTTGCTATTATGTCAAATTGTAGTGTAATATGAAAGCTTTCAATCAATAAAAATGCTTTGAGCTATACTATATATAGAGTATAGCCTACCTGGTATGAGAGTGGAGGTCAAAGGGAGTACTTTAAAACCCTGGATGGGATACTGCAGTGGAGAGTTAGGCGAAGCAAACAGCAGTCTGGATAATACAGAAGTAGTCCTGTTGAAGACATAGGGAAAGGTGGGAGGGTGATGGGTTGTGCAAACAAGTATCACCATTTTGATTACAACCATAAAATAAAAGAAGGAAGTAACAGAGAGTTGCTCAACTGTCAGATATTTTTAGTGCCAACGATTTATACACAAATGAAAATAACAGTATAAACTATTCAAAACTATACATGGGAGGTATGTGCGCTTGGCCTCCCAGCCAACCCATCGGTTCCATCAAGTGAATAAAGGGGCTGTGTTTTTTCCCCTTTTAATACTAGGGTATACAGGTATAGTAGTACAGTCATAATTTATGACTAATGATAAAAGTGAGGATATTTGTAATGAGTTTTTTTCTATTTTGTGTGATAGGGTATGCATGGGGCAAAAAACGTGTAATAATGAGTAAAAGACCTCAAGGTAATTATGGAACGTATAGCATCTCATTTAGAACATGGTAAAAAAAACAAAAAACAATAACAATAGGCTAATCTGTTCAGAATAATGATTTCTCTTGTATAATTGGAATTTAGCAAATTCTAGTGCAAGCAGCCTCGGGAGTAAGAAATTGGGCAATATATATATACTGTATATACAGATTTTTTTATAGCTCAGTGGAATAGTGTGAAACCATTGGTAGGAATGTGTCTTTGTGTGCGAGCGTGCCAAAAACTAAACAGGGACCCAATCATAGAAAAAGTGCTCTATAGCTGGAACTTAAATAGTTTAGGGTACCTTTATTTTAACATTAAAACTGATTGCTGGAAACCCAGTTATATACCTCGCTAATCCTCATATTCATAATGGCCCTAGTGCGCTTTCAGTGGAAGCAATGGGGAACAATGGGGAACTTTGTGCAAAAATGTATGTAGTGAATCTCAGGCTACAATTTGTCAAATCAAGTGGATATCTTCCAAAGTCTTTTTCATACATACTATCCCTTCTCTGTCTTTCCTGGATAGTGTCTCACTGTTTGCAGTAGAGGAATAGTTAAAAACAGAGTGAATTTTGTGCTTAAAAAGGCAGTAGCTTTGGAAGACATCCACTTGATTTGTCCAGTTTCTCCACTTTTAGTGAACTCTCCGAGCATTCATCAATCCATTCATCTACTACCTGGCTTTGTGTTGATGGAGCTCCTTAGCGCGGCGTTTCACCAACTCCCCATACTGATCCTTTGGGAGGTGTTCTTTGAGTAGAGTTGAGCCACCGGGACAGGTGCATGGACCAGGTGGGGGCAGATGACTCATGGGTGGCAACCTGGAATGGTGGGGATAATATGGAAGTTGTGAAGAAACACAATTTAGTTCTCTGCTTTGTCATATTGTCACTTAAGAATAACTATGATGCCCAATATTGCTTAGGGCTTGCACTGAATAACCATCTTAGACTCATTGCAAAGTTCCCTTAACATTGGTACACACAGTACAGTATGGGGATTGCGTCCTCGGTAGACCAACCTGAAGAACTTTTCTCATGACAGGCTGAGGCTAATGCGCTGTCAACATTGTCGATCCCTCACCCGTATGACTCCACGGAAGACCATTATCATGGTGCATCAACATGGGGAAGAAGTGTCTGCCTGTGTTCAATACAATTTTAAACAGTGGTTCCTCAATCATCTCCAACAGTGAGTGGGAAGATGCAGTTCCCCGCCTAGGTCTTCTGGGATCATTGTTGGACCCGTTGCTCCTGACTGCAGATGGTAGCCAGGTTCAATAAATCATCTTCTTATGGTTTAACATACAAGGCTCCGTGAAGTCTGTGGCTCCTGTGTGAATTCTCTTCACACTTGGTATCTCAGATGTTCCTCGTTTAGCAGTCACTGTGACCTTCTGTAAGGGGCGATTGTATATCTTACTAAACGTCAAGATGACGTTTGCTTGTGCGGAAAGGGAGAAGAACGAGTTCAAGACATGTAACGTAGCTTTATGCAAATGATTCTGTGTCAGCGCACTTATGTGTTATCCGAAGTATAAATATCAGAGACTCCGAAAACAGACCTCTGAGCAGCCTTGATGCATGACTTGCATGTGTTTCAGCTTTGTCTCCTTCTTGCAAGAATAAATGTCCTGTGATAATGATTTTTACATCGGCCTCGAGTGAATTTCTCTAACATTTGGTGCCGTGACCTGGATCTCAATACCTCAACTTCTCTTCAGCTTTGAACCTGAAACTGTGCACAGGGGAGTTTAGGACTCCTGACAAAGACCTCCGCTCTATTCTCAAACAAGAGTACTTAGCATTTTAGGTCCCTCCACCTGGTCCCGGGCCTCCCTCAGGGTCTCCTCCCAGCTGGTCGTGCCTGGAACACCTCCCTACGGAGGCGCCCAGGTGGCATCCTTATCAGATGCCCGAACCACCTCAACTGGCTCCTTTCCACGCAAAGAAGCAGCGGCTCTACTCCGAGTCCCTTACGGATGACCGAACTTCTCACCCTATCTCTAAGGGAGACGCCAGCCACCCTCCTGAGGAAACCCATTTCGTCCGCTTGTACCCGCGATTTAATTATTTTGGTCATGACCCAGTCCACATGATCATAGGTGAGGGTAGGAACGAAGATTGCCTGGTAGATCGAGAGCTTTGCCTTGCGGCTCAGCTCTCTTTTCGTCACAACGGTGCAGTAGAGCGACTGCAATACCGCCCCAGCTGCTCCGATTCTCTGGCCAATCTCACGTTCCATTGTTCCCTCACTCGCAAACAAGACCCCGAGGTACTTGAACTCCTTCACTTGGGGTAAGGACTCATTCCCTACCCAGAGTGGGCAATCCACCGGTTTCCTGCTGACAACCAATGGTCTCAGATTTAGAGGTGCTGATCCTCATCCCAACCGCTTCACACTCGGCTGCGAACATTTAAAAACTATAGATCTTAAATTAAATAATAGCGTTCTTAAGATTTAACAACTATAATCTTAAATGAAAAAATAGTGGGACTGCAAAGGCAATAATCTTAGGCTTGAAACTTAAGCCTAAATTACACTAAATTACACACTACTAGTTCTACCAAAAAAATGTAAAATAAGGTTAACCTAAGATTTCACTAAGGAAATTTTAAATAGATACTGAGTCGGAGGACTATTAATCTTGGGTTTAGATCCAAAGGAAGAATTTTGTACAGATTCTTCTTTTTAATAACTATAATAAATAAACGATAGGTTCTAAAACTAGCAAAGAGAATAAAGATGAAAGGGAGAGATAAAGTAGAGGATGAGGAAAGTGTTAAGAAAGCTAAAGGGAAAGAAAGAGAAATATGTTTTCAATGAGAAATTGACAGTCACAGGATGTCAACTTCTGGTAAACCAAACAGAATAGAAATGTAAGAGAAAGAAAGTTAAGGAAAAGAAAGAGAGTTTAACCGAAGTAGAAATGTGGTTAACTGAGGCGCAAAAGCGCAAAAAGGGAGCAGAGAAAACCAGACTGAAACGACTATAGGACAATAACAAAAACTGTAAAAATAACGTGACTAATTCTCCTGATTTGTGTGAATAGTGTGAGGAAGGCGGCCTCCTCTGTATGTCCGCCCACCCTCTGTCTCCCCTCCAGACATTCCAGCCCGTGGAGATTCAAACTTCACGGGCCCAGCAGCCTGATCCTCCACTCTCTCCCTCCTGCACTGTCCCGGAGGTGCTCAGACAAAACGCAGAAACAACAGCAACTAAGCTTGTGACGGCACTGACAAGGGTCATGAGAGACTTTTGACGGACCGCTCTACAAGCCAGCATCCACCAGATCAGGCACAGAATATGGTGAGCAACACCCACCAGTGTTATATATGTTGAATATGCAGCAACAATGTTGCAGCGTAACCATCAAAAGAAAAAAAGGGAAACAAAATTATGCTATTTGACTATGATGATTTGATGAAATATCTGAACCTGTTTGTTCTAATGTGTATTTCCGAGATCATCAAAGACGTGGAGGCTTCCGTGGACGGAGCAGAGGATAAAGAGAGAGCGGAGGAGAGGCAGGACGATTCGACAGGCGGAGTGGATGTCTGTGGCAGGAAAAAAAGGAGCGAGGAGTGGGACATCGGAGGAGGGGGACGTCTGGACAACACATTCATCAGACGGATCAGGTCATGTAAAAGCACGCACACACACTGATACACAGATACAGACTAAAGGTGAACAATAAAGATAGAAATATTAGAATTAGATCAAATAAAAATTGTGTTTGATACAGGAAGAAAAAACATTTGTGATTTGATGATAGAAGGGTGTGAAGTGGTATTTTTGTGTGATTCCGGAGCATGCAAATCTGTTATCTTAACCTCAGAAGACAAAAAACTAATGAAACGATCATAAGATCCAAAAACGGGCTTACAGACAAAACAGAAAATTGTGCGATCAACGAAAAACTGTCCAGTTAACCTGTTAGAAAGAGAATGAAAGTGGTTTGAATAAACAATTGATTGTTGTATGCAAGAGGTTTCTAACTCACCAAATTATTGCTACAGTTTTGTTAACTACAAAAAGTACACAGGAGTTAAAGAAAAAGTTGATAAAATAGCTCCTCAGACTGTACAAAAACAATAAATTGAAGACATGCATTGTGCCATGTACTGCAGACACTCCAGGGCCAGATAAGAATATGCAGAGACATTCTTTAACAGAACAACGGCTAGGATAAGATGAACAGGAGTGGTGTGATCACTGCAGCCAGAAGAGAGAAAACTCTTCATGACTGTGATAAATTTAGCTAATGCATTTTTCTCAATACTAGTGCATAAAAATTGTCAATTCTGGTTTGCTTTTCAATTCAATGGGGAAAAGTACACTTACAATAGAAGGGTATTGTGAAAATCCTACCATCTTTTCTCAAATGATGGCAGCTAACAGAGCTAAATTCAAGCCAACTGGGGGAAGTCAAATCTTTATGTTGAAGATATTTTGATATGCTCTAAGACACAACAACAATGCAAAGAGGATACTCTTGCACTGCTAAAGTTCCTCTGTGAACGAGGTCATAAAGTAAGCAAAAACAAACTCCAGCTCTGGAAGGAAAAAGTAAAATATTTGAGTTATGATTTATCTAAGGATGGCCGATCACTAGATGACAAAAGAAAAGAAGCCATTCTCAAAGCACCAACCTCAAACAAAAAGACAAATGATGTCATTCTAAGGAATGACCAATTTCTGTAAAAAAATTGGGTTCCTAATTACGCTGAATTAACTGAACCTTTATCAAAATTGATTTATGATAAACCTATGGCAGCACATGACACATTGTGCTGGACACCTGAAGCAGATGAAGCTTTAATGGTATTTAAAAAGATGTTAATAAGTTCATCAGCGCTGGGTTTGCCAAACTATGATAAATCTTTCACACAAACAGTGGACTGCAGAGAGGGTTTTATGACAACCGTTTTAACACAAGCGCATGTGGGGGGGGGGTAAAATACCAGAACCAGAATATCCATTTCATCACATTTGCATAGATTTCATTGAATTAAACCAATGTGAAGGGAAGAAATATTGTTTGACAATAATTGATCAATATTCTAAATGGATCGAGGTATTTCCAACCAAAACACTAGTCTTGTCTTCCTCAGTCAGCAGGGTTGATTGAAAGAACAAATGGTACAATTAAATCAGAATATGTGGAAAATGTTAAAAAAGAAAAGAAATTCCAACCAATTGTCCGCATAAGTTATCATGCCTGATAACTCTTAATTGCAGCCACCTGTTCCCTCTGGGTGAGTCTGGAGTAACAGGGAGGTGAAAGTCTCTAAGGCCGCTTGTCTGACCAGTGAAGGTACTAACACGCTCAGAGGGGGTTAGTGGTGTCTGTAAGAAGCACAAGGGCTCAGTGATAGACATAACATCAAGGGAACTGGTAAACAATGATGTAGACAGCCAGGGCTGTGAGAGATAAGGGGAACTATGTTTTGCTTTGCTTTTAGCAGCTTTAATAATAATTAGTCCAATATTACGGTGTGAAGTTTAGGCAGATAAAATTGACAATTAATAATACGGCAGATAAAATTGACAATTGATAATACAGAATGCAACCACACTAACATTACACGCTGGGAACAATTCCGTTCCGCCTGACACCAGAAAATGATCCAACAGGTTTCAAATGTGCCTTACAAATTGTTTTCTCCTCCTCAAACCGCCTAGTAGCAACGATTGAGTCACTCTGCACTATCTGTTTCCAACTGTTATTTTGGTGGGCAACAATATGGTAGAGGGGTCAAGACGTGTTGCTGGTGAAGAACAGGAGGGGTCTACAAAATGTTTGGTTCATCTTGATTGTATTTTCATACCGTGTTGAGAGGGCTAATACAGCGATGAATTGATGTTGAAATGAATAAACAGACTCTGTGTACTTACAGATTTCCAACCAAGGTGATGAGAGGCTGGGAAGCGACAGTATATTTGTGAAGACATTCCTTTGTCTTTAAAATGATACTTTAATCTTAGGATAATCCGTATGACATTAAAATACGTGTGTTTTTGATTATATTCTTTCTTTATTGTTTTTGATGTTTTGTTTTTATACATTCATTTATTACTAGTTTGATTGGACATTCATTCATTTATTTTTATTCTAATCTAGTAGTTATACTTTGTATAAACAGGAGGGAAATGTTGGAGAAAAATATCTTTTAGAATGATCAGTTCTTATTGTTTAACATACAAGGCTCCGTGAAGTCTGTGGCTCCTGTGTGAACTCTCTTCACACTTGTTATCCTCAGATGTTCCTCGTTTAGCAGTCACTGTGACCTTCTGTAAGGGACGATTGTATATCTTACTAAACGTCAAGATGACGTTTGCTTGTGCGGAAGGGGAGAAGAACGAGTTCAAGACATGTAACTTAGCTTTATGCAAATGATTCTGTGTCAGCGCACTTGTGTGTTATCCGAAGTATAAATATCAGAGACTCAGAGACAGACCTCTGAGCAGCCTTGATACATGACTTGTACGTGTTTCAACTCTTTCTCCTTCTTGCAAGAATAAATGTCCTGTGATAATGATGTTTACATCGGCCTCGAGTGAATTTCTCTAACAGAAAGAACAATTGTACCACGAATGGCAGTGCTCGGCAGACTAGCATGAGAGAGACTTTGTGTGCAGGCATGTGCAGTATTACAGGTCGACTGTAGTCCAAGGCTGCAAGCTCAGATTCCAGAAACATCTTCTGCTATTCATGTCAAAAAGAGGATCCATACGTCTCCTTAGTATTGAGAGAGGGAATCCGCTTTCTACTTGAGATGCAAGCTATAACAATTATCCATATGCATGAAGCTCAGATGCTAATTGATGGATAATGACGTAATAGCGAAGCGGTACAGTGGTGTCCATCCAATCTTGGACCTGAAGGCATTAAACCGATGCTTGAGATTATCTGCTTTGCTAAACCTGCTTTCAAAGCTATTTCGCATTGCTTCATCTGCATGGGTGCATCAATACCCCTAACTCGATATCATGGGAAGGTGTAGAGCTTTCTATTAGGCTCTAATGATCTAATGAAAAGCTCTGCACATGCCAAGTTAATTAAATACCTTGTACTTCCATAAACTGAGTATTGATGTACAAATGCATGCTAATGTATTCCTATAAACACCTTCATCAAGGTTTACTTGTCATCAATTACAAACGTTGACGTTTTTGACCTCTGAGATGGTCTCTTGTACTTTTAGTGTCCATAACTCAACTGATCATGAGCAGAGCTTTTGTTAGAGATTAATATGAAGGCTCTATGACAAGTTTGAAAACTTTATATTTTGGAGCTTAAAATCGTCAGCCTTCTTGGATTTGAAGGCCAAATCATCAAAACAAAACCAATTATGAATTCCTCGTCCCAAAACGTCAGAGAAACCATGTACTGCTCAGCATTGTAGGCCAACAAATTTTGAAAAGATAATTTACAACATTGCTGATTGGTAGCCGTTTTGGATTTGTGGCTCTCACAAAGTCGGCCTGTATTTCTTCGGGGTGGCATACTGGCTACATTTTTTTTTTTTACTGAGCAACGAACCTCTGCTTTCAATTATCACAGAGCTGCTTGAGATCCCACAACTACAACTCAATAAAAATGTCAAATATTGTTAAAAGTAGATAAAGAGGGGGTAGCATACAAACACAGTGGGCTTTACCTCAGTTTTTGTGTCGTGGGAGCCTCTTGGGTTAGCTCTCCAGAACAATTATGGAATATCATGAAATAGAATGTCACCAGGGTGATCATGCTCACAACAGCAGCCATTTGAAACAGTGCTCTGTTAAACACAGCCATCTGAAAAGAAAGACACACACTTTTATGTTTTGGCTTATAATTCCTAGACTTATATTGAAGCAACCAGTCTTCCACATTTCATTAAATCTTTCCCAAATATGGTATTGAACGTTTGCGTGCAACACTGCCGCAAGACTGAACTGGAATTGTGCCACTGGAATTGTGCCATCACACACAAGGACATTTAACACAGAACAGACAGCACTCTCTAAACAACCGCTCCCTAACCACCTGCTGCTATTCTCACAATTATCTGTTTGCTAACTTTAAAGGGCACAGGTGTGACTAACTAGACATGTATTAAACATTAAACATATATTGTATCATTTGAGAGTTGTGGCGAGTTTAAAACTAATTTAAAAAAGAATGATTCTCAACAATTACTATATCCTTCCTCAACTCATCAAAGAATAACATCCCAAATTGAAGCATATACACTATGCGTAGACATAATTGTAGTCCTAAATTCAAACAGGACTGACAACACTGGAAAGCTACTTTACAAAAAGAAAACTACAATCATTCATAATGAATTGCAAAAGAGTTACATAAAAAACAATTCATCCTCACATTTAAGCAACTTTAAATCTAATGTTAAAAGATAAATTGATGTAATTTAGAGGGGGAAAAAAATCAGCTAACACAATAGGCTATACTGGATGTTCATGACCAAGAAAAAAAACATAATGTGTAATCTATTCATTATAAAACAAACAGAATGCCAGGAAGAGCTGTAAGTATTTTTCTTTTTAGCACAAATACTGCATGGAAGACATAGTGCTCACCATTTGCTCTCACCAGGGTTCCACTCGTCCCTTTTCACGCAAGAGGAATGAGTAACTTTTGTCACAATGCACGACATGTAAATGTTGACCAACCTACTTTCCAATAAGGGAGGGCAAGAGAGGACAGCCTTTTTTAAGCAGGCAGTTTCCTTCCCCACCAGTGACATCATCCACAACCAATTACAATAAAGGACTCCTTCAACTTCCTTGGCACACACATTAGCAATAATCTGAAATGGACCTCAACCCCAAACATCACATGCAAACATTCCCAACAGCTACTGATCCTGAGATAACTCAAAAGAGTCAGGCAGAGTCCAAAGATCGATCTTTACACGGCCATAATCCAGAGCAACCTGTCATTGTCATCCATTACGGACCTCTAAGGAAAGACGACTAAGCACACAATAGAGACAATGGACAGAAGTATCACTACAGCAACAAAAGTCATTGGCTGCAAACCCTCATACGGGCTGCTCCTGTATAAAGATCCGCCCTCTCTCTCGCTCTCTCTCGCTCATACCAGCCGTGGAGCAGCCGTGTTCCACCATTGCAACTTATATGTCTGGTGCTATGAATAATAAACTCTTTACTGGTGCAAACTGACTGCGTCTCCCTCACTAGTGTCACGGCTGCAGAGCCAGGTCGTGACAGTGTGGTAAAATATTAATCTAATAGATATCACCATGAAACGTCCGCAGGTGACTACTAACATTAAGACTTCTTTCTTTTGTATTACAAGTTTTCTGAAATCGTATGTTTTAAATATGCAAGTGAGGCATCATCTTATTAAATATATGGTAATTTGCATACATTTCCAGAACAGAAATTTGAACCATGAATGAAGCTCATATAGTCCACACAATAGAGCCTAAGTTATTTACAGAGGGCATTTTTAGATACGTTTGTACCACTCCATAAATAAGAAAAAAACTAAATCTATTTTCACCATGTTTTTAGACAACTCATTCACACTCCCATCTAGGCAAATACAGCTGCTTGGACAGTGACCCTTGGCACTAAGTGGTTTTGTTGCCTAAACCTAACTTCCTGTCAAGACAGAAGTTTATTTTGAAAAGATAAGCTAGTGGAAGCTGACAGCTGTCCCTGACGCTAGAGAGGTACCGAGCGCTTCTTAGTTTGAAGAGGAGGGCAACTGACCAAGCGTCGGTAATTCACGAGTTGGGAGAGGGAATGTACAGTTGAAACCAGAAGTTTACATACACTGTGCAAAAAGACACATAACACTTTTTTTCTCACTGTCTGAAGTTAAATCAGACTGAACCTCTCCTGTTTCAGGTCCGTTAGGATTACCAAAATGATTTAACTTTTGCTAAATGTCACAATAATGAGAAAGAGAATTCCTTAGAGAATTTTATATTACTTTCTTTGAGGTCAAAAGTTTAGATACACCAAAAGTACTATGTCTTTAAACAACTTGGGCAAGCCCAGATGATGATGTCATGGCTTTTGAAGCTCCTGATAGGTTAACTGACAACATGTGAGTTAATTGAAGGCACACCTGGGGATGTATTTTAAGGCCACACCTCAAACACTCTGCTTCCTTGTTTGAAATCTTGGGAAAGTCAAAAGAAATCAGCCAAGAAATCAGGGAGAGAGTCGTGGAGCTCCACAAGTCTGGTTCATCCTTGGGTGCAATTTCCAGATGCTTGAAGGTGCCACGTTCATCTGTGCAAACAATTATACGCAAGTATAAACATCATGGGAATGTCCAGCCATCACACCGCTCAGGAAGGAGACGGGCTCTGTGTCCCAGAGATGAACGTGTTTTGGTCCGACATGTGCAAATCAACCCCAGAACAAAAGCTAAAGACCTTGTGAAGATGATGGCTGAAGCTGGTAAGAAAGTGTCATTATCCACAGTAAAACGAGTCCTGCACCGACATGGGCTGAAAGGCTACTCAGCAAGAAGGAAGCCATTACTCCTAAAGAAACATAAAAAAGCCAGATTACAGTTTGCAAAAAGACACCAAGACAAAAACCTTAACTTCTGGAGACATGTCCTGTGGTCTGATGAAACTAAAGTGGAGCTGTTTGGCCATAATGACCACCGTTACATTTGGAGGAAAAAGGGGGAAGCTTGTAGACCTAAAAACACCATCCCAACTGTGAAGCATGGAGGTGGCAGCATCATGTTGTGGGGCTGTTTTGCTGCAGCAGGAACTGGCGCTCTTCATAAAATAGATGGCATCATGAAGAAAGAACATTACCTGGAAATATTAAGGCAACATCTCAGGACATCAGCCAGGAAGCTAAAACTTGGGCGTAAATGGGTCTTCAAAATGGACAATGACCCTAAGCATACTGCCAAAATAGTTAAAAAGTGGCTTGAGGACAACAAAGTCAATGTCTTGGAGTGGCCATCACAAAGCCCTGACCTGAATCTCATCGAAAATTTGTGGGCAGATCTGAAAAGGCGTGTGCGATCGAGGCGGCCAACAAACCTGACTCGGTTACACCAGTTCTGTCAGGAGGAATGGGCCAGAATTCCAGCAGAGTACTGTAAGAAGCTTGTGGAAGGATACCCAAAACGTTTGACCCAAGTCATGCAGTTCAAAGGCAATGTTACTAAATAGTAAGGAAATGTATGTAAACTTTTGACCTTGAAGAAAGTAATAAAAAAATTCTCTAAAATATTCTCTCTCTCATTATTGTGGCATTTAGCAAAAATAAATAATTTTGGTAATCCTAACTGACCTGAAACAGAAGAGGTTTAGTCTGATTTAGCTTCAGACAGTGAGAAAAAAATTAGTTATGTGTCTTTTTGCAGTGTATGTAAACTTCTGGTTTCAACTGTATTTTTTTTTTTTTTTTATAAAATGTTCTTTAAATCAGGCTATGAATGATATATAAATAAAACCCTCTGTAAAAATCTTTATAATATATATACTAATGAAAATGGAAAGTTACGGCGTCAGCCATCAGACCTCTGGAGCTTGTCCAGAAAGCCGCAGCTCACCTGGTGTTCAATCGCCCCAAGTTCTCCCACACAACTTCCTTTCTTCGTTCTCTACACTGGCTACCTGTAAGAGCTCATCCAGTTTAAGACTTTGGTACTAGCCTACAGGGCAGTGAAAGGAACAGCTCCTTCCTATCTCCAGGCCATGGTCAAGCCTTACACCCCCGCCCAACCACTTCACTCTGCTGCCTAGATATGTATTGTAGAATTCCAAACATTTTGAAGACACTACAGGTGAATAAGGTAATAAATGTGAACTCACTGATATGTTATGTTTAAATAGCCAAAGGAGGCATTATCTAATGCTACTTTTTGGTGCATTTAGGAGAACAAACAGACAAAGTACTGAAGAAAACACCTAAATGTGTACTTTGGATGTTTTTATTTCCACTAGACTGAAAGAAGACGTGTTATGGAAGTAAAGTTGCCCAAACTCTCAAAACTGACCAGTGCGTGAAAAACAATGTTTTCTTTCCTGTAGTGTCTGGTCAATGTAAATTCCACTTACATTGTTCCATAAATCAAATTAAAGCTGATTTCTAAGGTTTTGTAACTCATGGAGTGATTGAGATAATAAATTCCTTCCTCCATTCATGATGACAGTAATAATTTAAATAAATAACCAAATGCACACAGACAGCTACACATATATGTGTGTTTATAGGTGTATTTATATATACACACATATACTGTAAATTTATTTTTTATTTAATTTTTTTATTTATTAAAAAATATATATATATTAGATTTGACAAGTAGGATTTTTCTGTGTGAACTAAAAGCACGTCTTTAGCTTGTTTTATCTCTGTGGAATAAGGAGGCACACATGTTGAACGACATACTGCAATCATTTATATTTAAACAGACTGCCAGTGGCCCATAAAGACATGGATAGTTCATGTTTCTGTGGGTACATCCCAAGTCTCTTAATTGCATCCCCGTTTCCCTCACTTGCATCTTTTCCATGGGAGGACAGAGGAAACAAGGAAACATGTTTTAAGAGAAATGAAACGTCAATTCCTTGTACACAGACACTGTAATAATCACTGTATTTATACTAATAAAGACACAGTTATCATCACTGTATTTGTACTGATAAAGACACAGTTATCATCACTGTATTTATACTAGTAAAGACACAGTTATCATCACTGTATTTATACTGATAAAGACACAGTTATCATTACTGTATCTATACTGATAAAGACACAGTTATCATCACTGTATTTATACTAGTAAAGACACAGTTATCATCACTGTATTTATACTGATAAAGACATAGTTATCATCACTGTATCTATACTGATAAAGACACAGTTATCATCACTGTATTTATACTAGTAAAGACACAGTTATCATCACTGTATCTATACTGATAAAGACACAGTTATCATCACTGTATTTATACTAGTAAAGACACAGTTATCATCACTGTATTTATACTGATAAAGACACAGTTATCATTACTGTATCTATACTGATAAAGACACAGTTATCATCACTGTATTTATACTAGTAAAGACACAGTTATCATCACTGTATCTATACTGATAAAGACAGTTATCATCACTGTATCTATACTGATAAAGACACAGTTATCATCACTGTATCTATACTGATAAAGACACAGTTATCATCACTGTATTTATACTAATAAAGACACAGTTATCATCACTGTATTTATACTGATAAAGACACAGTTATCATCACTGTATCTATACTGATAAAGACACAGTTATCATCACTGTATTTATACTAGTAAAGACACAGTTATCATCACTGTATCTATACTGATAAAGACACAGTTATCATCACTGTATCTATACTGATAAAGACACAGTTATCATCACTGTATTTATACTGATAAAGACACAGTTATCATCACTGTTTGACAACCGAACATGACATAATCGGACATTTTGACGCTTGTAACAGTTTCCATTCAACGTTTAAAGCTTGATAACTTGTCTGGTTGGCTGGGGACAAACAGCACTTCTGTTGCTAACATGTTCACAAATATTTTTGATGACATTGGCTGTAAATGGGTCTATGGTCCGCAATTCTTGACATTAACAGTATTAACAGATATTAATATAGATTTTAATGCCTTAAAATTGTACATTATTTCTATTGTATAGGCTCACGACAAATCATCATGGACTAAGCAGTCACTTTGAAAGGACTCTCATCACCCCAAATAGAGTATTTCCATGGGTCCTGCTCTGTCCACTTTAGCCACGCTATGTCAAACCACGCCAAGACATGTCATGATTTAATGCATTTCCACGATTTTTAGCAGCAAAAATAAAGCAAATAAGACTGTTGCTTATAATTAACACAATATCGGATTTCTGTTATAAAAACAAATTGTGGACGGGGAGTTGAGCTTGACCATCAAAGATCTTGAAATTTGCAGTATTTTATGTCTGTTTTATTTGCCTTTTGCCTGTTTTGCCTGGAACAAGTAATACCGAGGAGGGAAACATAAAGATACTACATGAAGCTCTAACGTAAGTTCAGACAGGAAGACTATAATCATGCATGCCTAAGCCCATAGCTTATTTACCATACATCTGCCGTCACTCCTCAAGAATGAACACATTATTTCCTTGTTGTTATTGTTTGGGGCTGTCAATCACGATATCAGCTGTCTAAGATCAGCTGGTCTCTAGCCAATAGCACAACGACACAAGGACATCATTAGCCTATCATCTTGCCGCTGTCTGTCTTTAAATATGACCATCTCTCTACCTTCAGTAGTTCATGCTGCTGTTGCGCAACCCTCCACCTCCCCATCTGATTCATCAGCCTCATCAACTCATCATCCTATCAACCTCATCAGCCACCAACACCACCAGTGTCTGGACTCCACGGGGGGATTTATATTGTTGCCGCTCAGGGCAATCACAACTCGATCACAAATCTCCTCGTCGAGTTCAAGCGCCAAAGAATTTCTGTGTAACTCATTCACGCATCATCTGTCATAATAAATGTTAACTACTAATCATTCACTTGTCTCTCCTGATTGAAATGGAACTTCTGCTAATTTTGGCGGCCCCTGTGGACAGAAGCAGTAGTGTTTACGACGACCAGAGTCCTTTTAGAACTTTCTGGTTCTGGTGAACCTGTATGTTTTCATGATTTTGCATGGAAAGCCTTTATTGTAGTGGCTAAATCACTGAAAAGACCAACATGATTCAATCACTGCAGGTCTTCATCAGGGCATTTTTAGAGTGCCTGGATTGCCTTCTTGTTTATCCAATAAAAAAATACTTACACTTCCGCAGACCATATTTTAACCTCTGCACTCCGCCATGGTCCACTCTGAAACAATGAACATAGTAAGAAAAGCATAAGCTATGATGGCCCTCAGGTGTAAAATGGCAAATAAAAAAAAAACTGAAAGCACAACATTTCACAAAGTGGAAAAAGTAGAGACAAAAATTATTGTTCTAAAATGTTTTTTTGTTATGTTTTCTAAGTTGCACAGCCATGTTTTTACAGTAGCCCAGTGGACAAATCAAATGCTCTAGAGAAAGACTTTCACATTGTTACGCGGTAATGTGAACGACAGAGTGCGAAACCATGGTAACACCAGCCACCGTCTGACTTCCGTTGTGTGTTATTGTAAGAGTGAAATTGTGTGATGTAAACATAGTTGTGCATGTGCAAACATTAGGTTAGTATGTTATTGAATTGCTCTCTATCATCTTGTTCACACATATTTAGTCTCCACAATAATGTTAACTTGATGATCTGGTCGCAGATATCGGCACTAGTCAGTGCTGCTCAGGCAGCTGGAGGTTACAGGGTTAAGAGAGGAGAGAAAGATGTAGAGCGAGGAGAAGTTAGTTTGGGCTTCACTGGCTCAGTGTTGGGACTTCCCTAAAGATATGAGGAAAACCCAGGACGTTGTTGGACTGATTTGTTCCTTATCATACACCATCGTTGCTAACACTATTATGGTGAGGATGGCCACTGAACGAGATGACCGCCGTTACCACAATTTTGTACCTGTAGGTTCACGTTACCGCAGTCTTAAAAAGAGAGGAGTAAGTTCACCGCTAGATGCTGCTAAATCCAAAACACTGTCCCTCTAAGATTTGGATGCTCCTGTCAAGGAAAAGTATGCTCTCAGCACTCTATGAGCCATACTTTAGAGTCTCCAGCCTCCACTGTGGATCGACCAGTCCAGCAGAGAGGAGCGTCACTCCTGCGTCTCCTGGATGGTTGTAGCTCAGGTCCAGCTCTCTCAGATGGGAGGGGTTGGAGCTCAGAGCTGAGGCCAGAGAAGCACAGCCTTCCTCTGTGACCTGACAGCCTGACAGACTGTAAACATGAATCAATACTCAGTTAATGGTTGTTTTGACTGTGAAGATTCAAGGAATCAGGACACAGTAACAACAACCATTAATACAACTGATCTGGACTCGTAGATCACACACAGGTTAAGAATCTGGTCATGTGAGAGAAAATGTTTGTGTGAGAGCCTTTAAATCTAACCTGAGAGTTTCCAGTCTACATTGAGGAGTCTCAAGTCCAGCAGAAAGAAGCTTCACTCCTGAATCTTGCAGGTCGTTGCTATTCAGGTCCAGCTCTTTCAAACTAGAGGTCTGGGAGCTGAGAGCTGAGGCCAGAGCTTCACAGCTTCTCTCTGACAGCTTACACTCACCCAACCTGGATACAATTAGTGATGATGATGACAAAAAATATTCTTTTGTGGGTCTGCAACACAAAATACTCAGCCAATAATGGTTTCATATATTATTATTATTTTTTTTATATATATATATATATATATATATATATATATATATATATATATATATATATATATATATATATATATATATATATATATATATATTGCCGTCTCTAAATATAACATATATTTCACTCCGCTGACCTGAGAGTTTCCAGGTTACAGTGTGGACTCTCCAGTCCAGCAGAAAGAATCTTCACTCCTGAATCTTTCAGGTTATTGTTACTCAAGTCCAGCTCTTTCAAGATGGAAGTCTGGACAGTGAGAACTGAGGCCAAAGTTTCACAGCTCTTTTCTGACAGCTTACAAGCCCTTAGCCTGAAGAAGAATAGGAAATTATTAAACAAAAAATAATGATCTTGGCTAAAAGCTAGAAATGATGGACAGGGCCTGACGTACTGAATTCACTGTGTATAAAGATGGACTTAATCCGCATTTGGTATGAAGAAGGGCGTATGTGGGTGATTTTACGATTTATCCTACAGATTTTCTTTGGTGTGAAATGGGGGAAGTCAAAGATGCTCTGCTAATCTGGTAGATGGAAACATTCTGACACCAACATATCGGCCTAATGGGGAACCAATATAAGGACAAAGTCATCAGAGGAACAAGACCCCATTAAAGCTCATCAAATGCGCTCCTGTAATGTCAGCTACATGTAGGTACTGGCATTCTCTTTTGAGACCCATCTTTAGTCTATAGTTTTTTACATTCACACAATTTGGCACCATCCCTGTAAATGTATGCTGAATTAGCCATTAGCGGTTTCTGCTTGCAACATACCCATGGATGTAAAGACAACTGTCACTAGATTACTGTAATACTGAAGAAAACTTAAAAATATGATGATTGTCAGGCAAGTTCTGAAGCGTATATTTGGCTCTTCTTCAACTCTCCCCATTTGGAGCCTTTTAGCTTTCTCTTTTGTCTTTGTCCTGCTGAATGTCTGTGTCTATTACAGACCAAATCCTATAATTTACCATTGGTTACAATGCCTTTCAGAATGATGAGTTACATAGTCTGTCACAATATGAAGTGCCCTGAAGAGGAGTTAATCTTCTTTCTGGATGCTCTGCTAGAAGATCACTTGTACTGTTGCAGATATGTGCAACAGGATGTTGGATCAACCAATCAGCTTGCTTGACCTCTGCATAGGTTTGCAAAGACATTTATGTGAATCTCTGCAACACTTAGTTGAGTTTAGGAAAAATATCATGGTTGGGCTTAAAATAAGTACATAAACTTAGTCAAATGCTTATGGAAACAATGTCAAAGGGAAAACATGTCACTAATTTTGGGACCTCTCACACATTTTAGTCACTTGTTCAGAGTCTAGCATATTCACACCGATGTGTTTACATTGTCAGTACAGTCAGTACAGACTAGCACACCTAGAGAGCAACAAATGGCGTTCTTTTTGCACACAAAATGACTTACAAATTGTCGTCTCATTCATGCACAAAATGGTTATAGCGGGCTGATGTGATAGTACAGAAACCAGCTGACCTGAGAGTTTCCAGTTTACAGTGGGGATTCTCCAATCCGGTACTGAATACCAGCACTCCTGAATCCTGCAGGTTGTTCATACTCAGGTCCAGCTGTCTCAGACCAGAGGACTTGGAGCTAAGGAATAAGCCCACATAATCACAGCTATTCCACGTCAGGGCGCAGTCAATCAACCTAGAAATAGAATAAGTGATAAAGACAAATTCAACTTTCTATTTAACCAGACGTAATCTAGGTCTAGTGTGTGAATTAGCAAAAACAAGATGTTCAGCTAATGTTAAGTCACTCTTCAAATGACAGCCTTCAAACAGTTGTAGGTCTGGTTAAACAGAAAGCTGACCTGATTGTTTCAAGTCTACAGTGTGGACTCTCCAATCCCACAGAGAGCAGCTTCACTCCTTCGTCCGTTAAGTTGTTGTTATTGAGGTGCAGATCTTTAAGACTGGAGGACGGGCAACTGAGAACTGAAGATAGAGCTTTACCACTCACGAATTGTAGCCCACAGTTACTCAGCCTGTAGAATCATCAATAACAAAAATCCATAAAAATATGGTTCAAGTCAATGCAGTCTGACAGAACTCAAATTCACTGTAGTTCATTTGTATTAGTTCTGATTGTGTCCTGTTAATTTCGTACTCCTCCTAAATCTTCATCATTCACCCTAGTTTGACACAGGAAATTACCTTAGATGACCAATTGGACTAACTGTAAAGGGATCTAGATCCAGGACCAGCTGCCAGCTCACCTAATCAATGTACACATTCATCCTTCAACGCCAGTGCAGCTATACTCTCTTCTAGGTAACTGAAAAAGCGTGCAGGCAGATTATCATTACCACTATGAGAACAATCGTCATTTCACGTGAGTGTAGGACCCGTTGATGCCAGGCTTAGAAAATCTAGATGTGTAGACGGTAGCGATCCCAGCTATGTAACTAAAACAAATTAATTTGCAGCTCTGATTGACATTGGTGTCCTGGAGACTGTTTTTCCTCCCTAAAATCAAGTGACAGAAAAGGCAGGGAGGCTGGACTAAAACGCTATAGTAACAAAAAGCCATGACAACACATATAAAAACTGTATGTGAGGGATTGTAATGGTAGCTGAACAAAAAAGTGAGTAAGTTGACCAACATGTAGATCCCTATAGAGTTAGCCATAATGGCTATTCCAGGCTACGTTCTTGTTGTCTTTTTTTCAGTCAGACTCTGAGACAATTGTTAATGTAAAGAGAAAAAAAGATAATTGAAAAGCTGTAAGAGGTTTGCACAGTTTTCCCAAACATACGTTTCCTCAAATCTCTGCAACTGAGGTGGTAAGTGCAAAGTTTTGGACAAATAGAAATTTTCAAGATAATGATAATGCTGGAGCAAAATTTAGAAATTACCAACAATTCCAATTGATCCTGTCAGGACCATGAACATCTGTACCCGAGCATGTGACAGAGTGAAGTAAGTGGAAGGATTTTGGATGTAGTGCAGGGTAGATTTTTATAAATGCTTGAGCGTCACCTTATCGCCCGCTACATCCTGCTCCAATTTAGCTCCGGTACTGCTCACACTATGAGTTTGAAGCAGTCCTATTGAGTTTGACAAAGAATGTGTGTGTATTGCACATGGCGGCTGCGTAGAATTGTTTCAAGCTTGTATGATGCAAAAAAATGTCAATAACTCCAGAACATTGAAAAGCAGTAAACGGCGAACAGCTCCGTGAACGATGAGTTGAAATTCTCATTGCTCGACTCTGCTCACATGCCCTGGTTGTACCATATATCATGGTAATCCATCCAATAGTTGTTGAGATTGTTAAATATTAACCAAAATAAACTAGAGGAAAAGATTAGCAATCTCTTTAGCATCAATCATCTGGGAACCATAAATGTCTGTACCTAATAAAATGTTTCAGATATTTATACCTGGATCAAAGTGGTGGACTGACCACTGACCTTGCTATAAAGCCACACAGATATCGTAAAACTGATGTTAAAAACAGCCTTAAGTAAAGCAAGCAGACCTGAGAGTTTCAAGTCTACATTCCTTCAAGCCACCCGTGAAATCTTGGATTCCAAGATCTGTCACATAGTTGTGACTCAGGTCCAGCTCTCTCAGATTAGAGTTGACAGAGCTGAGAGCTGAGCTGAGTCAGAAAGAATGAACAAGGACCTAAAAATGTAACATTTACAATATCAAATATGTAAAGTAAGTTGTGCACTTACAAAGATAGACTGGAGGCTTGAAGCACTGGAAGCAACCTCAGAAGACTTTCCTCTGAACCAAAGAATTTTTTCAGGTCAAACACATCCAACTTGCTCTCTGATGACAGTAAGATGAAGACCAGAGCTGACCACTGAGCAGGAGACAGTTTGTTTGTGGACAGACATTCTGAACTGAGGTACTGTTGGATTTCCTCCAACAGAGAATGATCACGCAGCTCATTCAGACAGTGAAAAAGGTTGATGCGTCGCCCTGGAGAGGGATTCTTCCTGATCATCTCCTTGACGTACTGGACTGTGTCCTGATTGCTCTGTAAGCTACTTCCTGATTGATTCAATAGGCCTTGAAGAAGTGCTTGATTGGTCTGCAGTGAGAGGCCAACGAGGAAACGGAGGAACAAGTCCAGGTGTCCATTTGGACTCTGTAAAGCCTTGTTGACTGCACTCTGGAAGAGCTGATTGACTGAAGATTGCCCAGTGATGAGAGCAGACTGTTGGGAGGTTGATTGTTCTTCTGACAAGAGGTTGACACCAGAGTTGACGAAGGACATAATGACATGAAGGGCAGCCAGAAACTCCTGAAAGCTCAAGTGGACGAAGCAGAAACGTTTGTCCTGGTTCAGCCCACGGTCCTCCTTAAAGATCTGTGGGAGCACACTTGAGTACACAGAAGCATCTTTAATGTCAATGCCACACTCTTTAAGATCTGCTTCATAGAAGATCAGGTTGCCTTTCTGCAGCTGCTCAAAAGCCAGTTTCCCCAGAGACACAATCATCTTGTTGGTCTTGGTGTTCCAGAGTGATTCTGTCTCAGCTCCTTCATGATATTTGATATTTGCTAGTTTGGACTGATCTAATAGAAAATGGATATACATCTCAGTTAAGGTCTTGGGCAGCTCTCCTCTTTCTGTGGTTTTCAACAAATCCTCCAGAACTGTCGCAGTGATCCAACAGAGGACTAGGATGTGGCACATGATGTGGAGGCTTCGTGACGCCTTGATGTGGGTGATGATTCTGCTGGCCAGCTCCTTATTCCTAAATCTCTTCCTGAAGTACTCGTCCTTCTTTGGATCAGTGAACCCTCTCACTTCTGTCACCATGTCAATGAACCCTGGAGGGATTTGACTGGCTGCCTCATGTGTTGTGGTCAGCCAGAGGTAGGAAGAAGGGAACAGTTTCCCCATGATGAGGTTTGTCAGCAGCACGTCCACCGAAGCCGAGTCGGTAACATCAGTCAGGATCTCGTTGTTGTCGAAGTCCAAGGGAAGTCGACATTCATCCAGACCATCAAGGATGAACACAATCTGGAGTTTATCAAAACCACATTTTCCTGCTACTTTGGTTTCAGTAAAGAAGTGATGAAGAAGCTCCACCCAGCTGTATTTTTTCTCCTTAAGCAAATTCAACTCTCGGAAAGTGAATGGAAATACGAACTGGATATTGTTGTAGACTTTGTCTTCGGACCAATCCAGGGCAAACTTCCATGTCAAGACTGTTTTCCCAATGCCTGCTGCTCCTTTTGTCAATAATGTTCTAACTGATCCATCTTGACCAGATAAAGTCTTCTATGTTGAAAGTTTGTTCCAAATCAACAGTTTTTCTGGATACTGTTGCAGTTTGTCTGACCTTCTGTTTCGTGTTAACCTTCTCAGACTTTTCCTCTGTGATGTAGAGCTCAGTGTAGATCTCATTCATCAAAATCTGCTTTCCAGATTTTGTGGCTTGCTCAAACAAACGCTGAAACTTCTTCCTCAGGTTGGATTTGAGTTTACGCTGGCAATCATTGAGAGTTTCTGAAGGAATGTGCAAGAGATGAAATTCATTAGAATATGCTATTGTTATTATAGCAATGCTAACATTTCCAGATAGACACAAACCAGGGCTCCAGATTGAGGCAAATGCAACCAAAAATCTGAAATCTGACTAAACATTTTCATTGGTCACACCGGTGGGCCTGATATTTAGCAGGTCTCATCACAACCTTAAAACATACCAGTAATTCAAAATGAAGACCACTATCCACTGTTTTTTTTCTCAAGAAAAGTGCTGCGGTGCCCATTACACCTGTTCCCGGCAATAAAAATCTCAACAGAGACCCGACATCATCGGAGGAGGTAACCACTCCAGCACCTGTCTCCCCTTTTCCTGGTAAAATGCCTAATCCTGACAAGAGGTACCGGATTCATTTCAGAACTAGGGGTAAGGGTGGACTTGGCCATTTTCACAAGATAGTACTGTGAGCAACAAAGCGTGGCAATTTCTAAGTTGTTTTCTTCATCTCCTTTTGTTCGCCGTACGGGACAGGGGCTTTAGGTGGGAGGGCCAACCTCTTCTTCCGGCGCACCTCTGACCCAACATCTTTAACGGAGAGGGCTTCATCTCAACTCAAAAACATTTATCTACACCTTTATTCCTATCTACAATCAGAAATTGACAATATGTATGGCAACTGACAAAATCCAAAAGGCACGGTGAAAACAACTAAATTATGTGCTGTTGGACCTATGACAAAGGCACACCAGAGCAACCAATGTAACATTTCTATCTCCATGTTACCCAATCAGCTTATTGATGTTGGGCAGTGTAGCAGGCTGACTAAATCCTGAAATACTCATTTGTAATTTCTGATAGCAGATTGTCACGCAACCAATTTAATCTGTTAACCCTACATGAACAGATATTTTTGGCCACTTGGAGGCGGTAAAAACTAGCTGTGAACACAACACTGACATACAGTATATTTACCTTTTACATTGATACTTTGAAACTGTTAGCAAACAGTTGCTTATTTACACACCCAGAAGTTATTGATCAACATTAACATTCATTCATGTGTTTCTTATCATCTGGCTAAGTCCAATATTCATTTTCCTTCTAGCTCTGCAATAGTTGGGCCATGTGTATTGACTGGAGGCAGATTGCATTCCCAAAAGTTGTTCCTAAAAATGGGTTAGCACATCTTAGCCATGGTCACACGTGTAATTCATCACACTGCAGTTACAGATTTAACTCTGTTTCTATCTATTTGTGCATTTCTTTATCTTCTTTTTTTCCCTTTATTGTTTTACTTACCTTTGGATGTTGAGCTGATGTTTGATAATCGCTGCACCAAGTCATTCTTTTTGATCAACTTCAAAACCATAATTGTCACCTCCACTGCATTTTTGTCGTAGGTCTCTATGATCTCATCCACTGTGTCCATCCTATCCGCATTCCCTAATTGGCTCTTTGGGATTGCTGGGAAGCCTCCCAAGACCTCGACCTGCTGCAGGAACCATTTGAACTTTTTGAACTCTTCATCTGCCAAATCCTCCAATGTTGCCAGCAGCTCTAGAGGTCTTGCCATGGTTTCTTCTTGCTGAAATACCATTACACCCATAGAAATAGAATTGGTTTAAAACAGACATTGTTTCTATTGTCTTTTGACTTTAAAGAAAATGGCCAATATTGGAACATTAGACCCATGCTGCCACTGGCTACCAGCCATGTTACTGATTAAGAGTAAATAAAGATGGCACACAGCACAAATTAAAAAGTTTCAGGTTTGCCTAAAAAAGAAGCTTACAGGATGATTATCTCTTTGGAATGATGCAGCTGCAGGTCTAAACCTCTCTCAAATCATAGCACAATATGTGAACAGTCTCTCTGCAAAGTTTGACTTTGATAAAGGGAAGCAGAACAAAAACAGAGAGGTTTTAGTACAGAGAGTTCAGGCGAGGCCTCCTAAATGGTCATTTTGGCACCATCTGTGCCATTTCAATTTTTTCATGTACCAAACTATATATTTCACTTGTATTTCACTAATGGTGTTACATCCAAATACAGCAGTTTCGGCTTTATTTTGAAAGCCAGAATCCTCTCTGTGTCCTTCTGCGTAATGGAGTTTTTCTCAATGTCAGCCCCCTGTGAGTACGCAGGGCTATATTTCGGCAAAGGATTGGTCGATTTGAGTAAATGATTCCTCATTTGAAGCGTTAGAGCCACTAGAATTTAGCTATATACCAAAATGAGATTGACAGCACTGTTAGCCAATCAGAATCAGCAGGGCGCCGTTCTGTGGGCAGTGCAGGCTGTGATGCACGGCGTTTCTAACCCTTCCTGCATGGACCCACAGCAACCTAGAAACGCCCGGAATGAATTGAGTGTAACACGGGAAGTAGGTCTAACGTATCTCAGTGTGGATTTACCGGAAAAATAAACATTTCACAAAAAAACAGCAAAGGTAAGAGAAATGTTACAACTATTGTTTGATAAAGTGATTTCTGTTGTTGGCGTTCTTTGGCTCATATCGCTGATGCTTTGTTGTAGCTGGATTTGATGTATATGTCTGGAATCTGTGGAGTGTCTGCTTTCTTTTGAGATATCGTGTGTGTATTGCATAAAGTACCACAGCGGTAGAGTCAGAAATGTGGCGAGTGGGTTGACTAGGTGGCGCTATATGGATTTTGATATTTGGTAATTCACTTAGTTGGTGTTTGGAGCATGTAAAAACAACTATTCTTGTAGCCAAGGTTCTGCTGTTTAATTTGATGTGCAACATCATTATATTCATTCGTGATAAGTGCATTTTTTCCGACGGTATATGCTAAGCTTCCTCCACAGCCCCCAAAAAAGGGGGCACTTCAAAACCTCACCTCAGTTGGTCCGCAACTTGTCATTAAGTCGGCTTAGTTCATACGGAAGTCGCGATGGCAACAGAACACATTAAAAGGGCCGCCACTCTGACCATCCTGCTACGTTGATTAGAATGGGAATGTCTGATCTACTCCTATTCTATTTCCATGATTACACATTGGTAACAATTTATAATAAGGGTGCATTTATTAACATCAATTAAAAACTGAAACATGTTATGTAGTGTTAAACAGTTGAATGTGTTCGTTATACACAAGTTTGTCACACAAAGAAACACTTAATGTAATAAACATTACATAATATAAACTAAACTTGTTTTACATTTACTCATGATGTGTTTATTTGTTAAAGGGGGTAGTCCAGTGATTTAGTGCTGTACCTCCATAACGTTGGGATTCTCAAAAGAGACAGATCACATGCTCAGATCAGAGCATGTTCTAACTTTTAGTCTTTAGCATGGGCAAAAACAATGGATGACACGCTTCCCATAGTGCAACTCTGTATTGTCATTCAAAAAACCACAGAACAAAAGTAGACTGACGTTCTCCTTCAAGTTGTATGCAAGATACTTTGTAATTATGGCAATTGTATAGCTGGTGAAACCAATTATATTTTTGAAATAAATATCCTCTTGATGTATTTTGGAGCCTGACCTAAAGCTATACTTCATTATTGGAATATTGACTGAATGGACTCTTGAGTATTGAATACTGACCGCCTGCAGGCTTGAATGGTGGCTCTGAAAGGTTTGTAGCTTGCTCCTTTGTGGTGGATGGCAGCTGTAGTCGGCTTGAAACAACAAAAGGTTGGAGTGGATCAAACATGGAAAGCATCGAAACAGGAACATAAAACAACTTAATTAAAGGCAGTGGTGGGCCGTCAGGGCCAGCAAAGCCTTCTCTGCTGGCCTAAACACAATCACAAAAGTATAGCTATTTTATAATTTAATAATTTTTCACAAATACACTACATGTATTCTAATTATGTTTCCCATTAGCTTATTTTCTCATTGCACAGCTACTGTCTTCCTCTGTTGCTCTGCTTCCAGCCTGCTGCGTTACTTCCAGTGCAGCTTGTTTTAAGTAGAGCTCTTATCCAATCAGATTTCACCTCTATGTCTATGTCTATGTAGGTAAGAAGAGAGGCCCGAGGTTTGCTAGATAGCCTTTGCAGATTAAAGTATATGGGGACGATATTGTTGATTGTCATAGTGTTCAACCAATCAGATCTTTAGTTTGACGTGTTGGCCGTGTTCTTTGACGTGTATTCTAGGTAGCCTACAACTACGTTAATGCTGGCTCAGCATTGACATGACATTTTTAGCGTTTTGTTTGGTGTAGATTCTTTTTTTTTTTTTATACCTAGCTATGTATTTTTTAAACACTCAATGGCTGAAGGAAGCAAAAACGGATTCCTCAAGAAGGACATTTCCAGAAAAGCTGCACATCGTATCAAAGGGTCGGCCAACCCCACAGCTAGCAGCCCTGACCCAGCCAGGAAAAGGATTTGTATGAACGGTATTTCTGGCTAACAGCGTCGGAGAAGCGCTGCACATTTTATGGCTGTTGTAATGGTAATTTTTTACGTAGTATATATTTCTACTCAGTATATTGTATTCATGCATAAGTCATTTTGCTCTGAACTTTGTTGAACTTCACCGTGTCTCTGTTGTGCAAAAGAATAATTCTCCCTTGCCTGTTCACATAGATAACTAACTGTGTTGTATGAGAATGTTCCATGCCAAGGCCTTTGGGCTGCTTGTTTTGGTTGCTGGCCGTTTGTTTTCACTTGTTGTTCCTATCAGTCTGAGACCAAAAGTCTGAGACCGAAATGTCTGTAACATTGGCCATCGGCCCCCACCTTTGCTCATTCTGTATAAAGAAAGCTTGTTCACTTTGTTCTTGGTTCTTCTTCCTCACTGAGACTGTACGCATTCTGTTGTGATGATTGAACCTTCTCTGCGCAGAGAATAAATACTTAAAAGACAACCTGGTTTTTGGTATTATGTATTTCAGCATTAGAAGACTCATGCAAAGCGGGTATGGGATTTTTTTTCCATCACAATGGGAATGCGTTTTATTTGCAACTGAGCGTCTTGGTGTCTGGAGCTGTTTGGAGCTACGCTAACCTGAAGTGGCATGGCAAGACACCTACAAGCTACGGTGCTTTTGAAAACTTTTGCTGAGACCCGAGTGGATCTACAACTCAATGAACAACTGAACCGCACCGATGTTCTGTACAACCGTCAGTCGTAACAGTCATTAAACTCTTCATTAACAAAGAAAGGAGGACTTTGTCTTTAAGTGAACAGCAGCTTTGGTAAGTGAAGTGCTTTTGTGTTTTTACATCTGCAGTAGCGTTACTACTGTGTTGATTTGTCTATGGTGTCGTTTTTATGATATGGTTCATATTGTTCCCTCTGATGTGAATAATATTTGAATGGCTCTTAGATGCTTGTTTGGAAAAGGAAATGTACTTATGACTTCTGGTGACTAGTAGTTCTTTTGATTACCAATGTTGAATGCACTTATTGTAAGTCGCTTTGGATAAAAGCGTCAGCTAAATGACTGTAATGTAATGTAATGTAATGAATGGCTCGTGCTCTTCAGTGTGCGGTGGAATACGTGTTTTAGCGCCAAAGAGTTGCTGGATTGATTTGTCATGCTTTGTTGTCATATAAATATATGTGACTGGTTCTTGTGAGTTTGTTCTTGTCATTGTGTTAATTACGTTGATTTTGACTATATGCATCCCGTCATGTTAGGGTCGGACATTTGATTCTCTGTTTGGAGTTTTGTTTTGTTTTACAAAGCAAGAATTATGGTCTGGAGAAATGGGGATTGTGTGGCGATTGCTTTAACCCTGTTTGAATCAGTAGGGAACAGCTAAACACTGCGGGGAGAGTTTGTAGCTTATGTGCTGCTGTTGTTTTCCTGCTAAGCTAGTTTAGCGTCGCGTGTAGAATGTTTTTCTTCCAGGGTAGGAGTGTCAGACAGCTGTCTGTTACGTCATTCAAACGTATTGAATACCGAACGGTTTAATACGAATACGTGTATTGTTACACCCCTAGAAACAAATAGCTGTAGCTGTGGCGTCATAATGAGCTTATTAGGAGGTGGTTCAACTGTAGTAGGACAGCACAGAAGGCCCGCCACTGTTTAAAGGGGACATATCAACTCGTATTTTAGGTTCATACTGGGCATGCTGGGTTTCTACTTGAACATGTTTAAATGCTTTAATGTTCAAAAAACATCATTCTTCTCATACTGTCTGAATATACCTGTATTCTCTCAGATATCCAAATGTATAGACTGAAAATGTGTTTTTTTTTTAAGGATAAGTCCCCTTTAAGTATTTAAATATAAATCCATGTCTAATATTAACTATCAAACCATTTAATTGTTATGAGGGGTCATCATACATCTACATGCTGACTGTTACCCACATTATCCGATCTAGAACTGAAGATATGCCTTAAATATGTTTCAATAAAAGAAACCAGTGTTAAATTAGTTTTAAAAGAATGCAATTAACTGTAAAATGTTGTGCACTTACCTTTTCATGTTAAAGATAACCTGCTGCCACACTGATTGGAAGTAGACGAGAGAGAGAGAGAGAGAGAGAGAGAGAGAGAGAGAGAGAGAGAGAGAGAGAGAGTCAAGTTTATCTACAAAGCCACTCGTCACTGTGACAGCCTCAAAATGCCTTTCAGACCAACATTATGTAACAGAAGGAAAAAAAGAGGGTTCTTACATCAATTAGAGGCAAACATCAGCAGGTGCAATAGACACTAGCAGCAAGAGGGGCCCAGCCGAGTGGCTCAGCTACATCATCTGTCCATTGTTTTGTTATAGCATTTTGGATTTCTAAGATAATGAAAACACAAAGAGTCTGCCCCTTTAGTCAAATTCAAAACTAAGTTCAGTTGTTACCTTCTATACATTATTATGGTAAAAAATATTGTTTATAGCTGCTTTAAAGGTGCACCCCGATTTGAACAAAACCTGAGCAAAAATGACCCTGACCTAATTAATAAAGTTACAGAGGGGTTGCTTACGACCTCTTAAAGAAATAGTGTGTAGTTTTAGTTTAGAGCAGAGGTATTCAATTAAAGTTCAGTGAGGTCCATTTAGAGAGAATTTCCTCATCCTAAAGTCCAGAACACCAAATAATATCTTAACTTGCGCTATGATTTAGTCTCATATATATTGAAGTAGCCAACAGTTGTATTAACGTTTGTAGGTAGTCAACATCTGACTGTCAAATCAAATAAAGAAAGTTCAATTGAATAATATCTAAACAATATTTATTGTCAGATTTCATATTGATCTGGATTAATTATAAATAATATAGACTAATAATAAATAAATGTAGGCTGAATTAAAAAATAAAATACATATCAGTAAGCTTTTAAAAAATGTGACTCTTAAAATAAACTACTTAATTTTAGAAAAATTAATTGAAGTGAATTGTCTTTGCCTGCAGCTTTAAATTCAGTTCATTCAGGTGTGAAGTGGTCAATCAAAAAAGCCGCAATATCCATATTATTTTTATCTTCTAAAGAGAGAAATTTGTGTGCAGGGATAATAATCTGTGGTTATTAAAACCACTTGTTTCAGCTCTATTTCTCTCTGTTAACATCTTTGTTGCGCAGTGAATTACTGTGTTAGGATTCTGATGATATTGGATTATTTTTTGTACCTTCATTTCGGATGTGAGTTGGTACGTTTGCTCAAAAGATCTGTGCTTTCCCTCGTAGTGGCGCTTCACATTACCGCTTTTAATAATCATCAATAAACATATGAGACTGGTTTTGAACTGCCTGTGGGAAGAATGAAGATATACGAGTCTGTCCATTATTGGTTAAAGACTCTGGTCTCTCTGGTCTCTCTGTCCACATTCCTCTTCTTAGAGAACGCCATGTGAAATAACTTCTCTGACTCACTTACTTCTCCAACTGTTGGGTCTCTCTCCCGTGTGTGTGCAAATGTCACTGGAGTTGCGATGCTTATAGGAGTACACATATTTGATGGACTGCTGAACAAGTGCCGTAAAGGCTAGAAAAGCTGTGCCAGTTAAAATAGAAGCGCCCTGTTAGAATTTATCAATCATCAATTATCAGTTTTAGGTCCGCATACAACGGCGTTTGGGTCTGGAACCAGAACCGCGGTACACCTATTAGTGACCCCTGGTTTAGAGGGTATGATTTAATTTTTGGTTCATATTTATTCTCATTAACTACCCAAAACCTTCCTTGTTGCCAGTGTTTTGGTATATTTTGTAAAAAGAAAAAAATAATAAGTTTAATGAAATCTTAAGTAAAGAGGTAAAAATGAAACACCAAAAGTATGGTTTACATTTTGTACTACCTTGTCCTTTGCAAGTACCTTCATCCGTTCAAGTGTTCAAATGATGAAGGAATTGTTGCACTACAATGTTGGTAGCCCAGAACGGTCTTACCAGGCAAAAAGTAAAATGCTAAATCTATGTCTGAGAGACCTCAAGACCCAGTCTAAGCCTAGGACAGAACCCTGAACCTCTCTAGTCTCCTCCTCTTTATACCTCATTACCTCCAGCATCTTAAACCTCCTGGTCCCTATATGGTAGACAACTGAACATTGCCAAATGATTGGATTAAGCTGTTTACGTAGTCTCACAATTTTGATATGCTTCTTTAAGTAACATTCATTTCTTCAGTTCCTGTCCGGCCTTGTTTTCCTGAACATGTATAATTTTTGCAAAGTCTGCACCTATCTGTTTCGTATGCTGACTCTGACAATGATCGATTTTATTGTATTTTAAAAAATATTATTTTGAAGAATGCTTTAGGCTGCGCTTTTAGGGTCTAGCTGTCCTAGGTCCTGCTTGTTCTGTTTGTTTGATCTTTAATTTGATAAATCAATTAGTTAAAATTAGAGAGAGGTTATGGGTGAGGTGTGTCTCGGACACACCTCACCCATTTAGATTTGACATTTGATTTAGGTGGATACCTCAACACAGTTCCTAAACTTTGCAACAGCTTTAACCCAAAACACACATTATATCACTGCACTTCAATTGACAGTCAAATATAAAAGTTCAGTTGTTGCCTAATGCTTGTCCTTGTGTAGCCTTACACTGGTCTTGAATGGTTATAATGCAGAAAAAGCTAAATAAAATGCTCTGAAGCAATTTGTGCAGGAGATTGAATCCATCTTTAGGTTATTCTGTGAAAGCAGTAAGATAGACAGCAGTACCTTTTCTCTCCAGACAGAGGTCTGGATTGAAGCTCTTTCTTCTCCAGATTGAGGAATTGAATCTGTGTGGCGTTATAACAAGCCAGGGAAAAGAGAAGAGAAAAACAATGGCTATTGCGTAAGCATCATGAAGCTTTTGTTGTTTAAACCAAACATGATGATTGTGCTGTCCTCACTAAAAGATGTTGCAGGAATCATATTTTTCAACTAAACAGACAGATTGACATTATGTTCTCCAGCAGCGTATTCTCCAAGGAACAGACAGGTTGTTGTGTTTGGCAGGATTTAATGAAGGAAAATATGTAATTTGTAAAACTGAAAAAGAGCTTAGAATACAAAAGGTAAGTCCCTTTGTAAGTACTAAATAATATCTCTAGTACATCAGTAGATAGAAGATTACTGGCATAAACCAAAGTGGACAGGTGCTTAGAAGTATTTCCATGTAAGTAAAGATTAAATACAACAGTAAACACCATTTACACAAGCAGCAATGCTTTAACCACTAAACACTAATACATCCATACGTAGTTGACAGTAAACTAACCATCATCAACAATACTGTAGTCAAACCAAAGAAATATGAACCTACACATGTTAATATCACTGTAAATAGTAGATGATTTACAGATGAAGACAGTTTTGTGGACTTTAAGGCAAAGGATGAAGAGGATCATACACTGAGATTCTCACTCTATGAGTCCATACGCAAAAAATAACTTCCTGAACATTACTTCCTGTTACTCTGAATATTTACTATTTGCTCACTTCCTCTTCAGTGCAGTTACTCACAATCGTCACTAGATGTTACTAAAGGGCATACAAAATAAACCAATACACTGATTCCAATATAATGATGTTTTGTCTACGGCCTGATGGGGTTGATGCATTAAGTTGGAAGTTCCTCTAAAACTATGCACAAAGACATGTCCATGTACTCTAAACTTCAGATACATAATGCTGTGGCACACAACTCCTGAGGGAAATGTTTGTCTCTTTAGCTGCTAAATGCTCCACTATGTTCACCAGCTAGACGCTAACTGGTCCTGTCAGCGGTTTGAAACAATTTTCACTGAACACGAAAATAACAGCTTCGTGAAGCCGAAGGGCAGCCGCAGATTCAGGTGATAATACTCTCCATTTTCATCACTATTAGAGACCCCTTTCACATTGTCATTTAATAAATTGTCACTATAAAAACAAGAAAATATTTTTTACAGCTGCTTTAAAAAGGTGTACCCCAATTTGAACAAAATCTATACTCACATGACAATGACCTAATTAAAAGAAATTTTAAACTGTTTGGATCCCCAAAACAAACATTTTTATAGTATAAAAAAAAAATGTAAGGACATTTTCAGTTTTGCTTCGGGTATTTCTTAGCCCCCTCACAACTTGACAAGTTTAATTCCTTATCTAACAGTAGCTCAACATGAAGAGAAAAGTGTAATTGCCATGCGGCAACCTCTACAGTAGATTCTGAAGCAGACAAACCAGTTTCACTTCATTCTTTGCTACCTCCTTTTATCTAATTGGTGCAATATAACCAAAATAATTGGAGATAGATAGATAGATACAAACAATTGGATGGTTTTAAAACAGACATAAATGCAATAACAGTGCAGTACATCAGCTTCCATTGAATTGGCTGGTTGAGTGGTAGCATTTGTGACATGACATGTAAGATTAGGTGAGGCATATTTGTAACAAGGATGACTATTCACTAATGACAAAGGAAAGAGGGGAAGAGAGAAAAATAAATAACAGATAGAGAATAAAAGATGTTCAGCATGTAATAATTTGATTCCTGTGGAGAAACGTCCTTGCAAAAATCATACGCACATTAAAGTTACTCACAATATCTCCAAAACAAGGAAGTGTTAAGTATTGCCATTACAACATTATTCTACTATAAACTGCTTTAATATGTATTAAAGCAGTCTTGATCAGTTTTTGTGACAGTCACACATCAATAACTTTGTAGTCAGTCAATAAACATTTATGGTTTCATTTACTCATTGGGCAGACACTTTGATCCATAACAACATACAAATGAAGATCAATCCAAGATCGGTAAAGTTGTCACGGGGTGTGGTGGAGGACTCAAATGCAGACATGACCAGATGCAGAGTGAAACAGGTTTTTAATGAACCAAGAACATGACAGGAGTCTTACATGGAAACAGCATGGAAACCAACGATGACATGAGATGAGAGTGGAAATCCGGAAGGAGAAAGCAGGGAGGACTGGAAACCGGGGAGCAGGACGAGCCAAACGGGTGGGGTGACATGGCAATGATCTGGCAAAGAGTGCCTGAGAGGCAGGAGTTTATATAGTGGCTAGATCAGAGGCAGGTGAGGGGAGTTGTGCTGATGAGGAGGGAGTGCTTGATTAGTGATCAGAGGCAGGTGAAGGGAGTTAGGCTGATGAATAGAGTGAGGAGGGTGTTGAGTGATAGGAGAGAAGGGGCAGAGCTGTGACAAAAGTTGGGTATCATCAGCATAGAAGTGTCAAGAAAAAGCATTTATGATGCTGTGTAAAATAATGAATTACCTAGCGCCCTACTAACCCTACCTAAAATCACATTTAGTTTTATTGGTAAAGTCCTGACGCTTTAAGTTATATATATAGAGATTTTCATGAAATCAAGCACTATTTTTTCAAATATTTATGATAAACATTTTATAATTTTTCTGTATTATTTCCTCATTTAAGGATATTATTCCTTTGAATTCTGTCTAACAGACGTTCCCTCATCTATCTGACACAGTGACAGTGAGGAGCCAGGCCGTGAAGGTTTCCACATATCTAACTCAAAACCAAACCCAGGGTAGAGGGGTTCGGAGAATCTGGAGTAGGAAGTGTAGAGGTGTGTCAGTGTGTCAGAGGAGATAATGTAGAAGGACAGAGTGCCAGCAGGCCAGTCTAGATACACTGCTGCTCTGGGAGTTTCTTTGAAACAGGGACGTATATCTGTTCCTGTGTTATTGTGCCAAAGATAGTAACCCCCATCGTAGCCCAGACTCCAGGACTTGTCATTCCTTCCAAACATGCAGTCATTATAATTTCCTCTCCTTCTCATTCCTCGGTAAGCCACCGCCATGCAAGACAGTCCCTTAGTCTCAACTTCCCAGTAACAGCGACCAGTCAACCCAGTTGTACACAGCAGCTGTTGTAAGTGATCAAATCTCTCTGGATGATACGGATAAGGCTGTTCCTCCTCCACATATTTCACCTGTCTGTTGTCCTCAGACAGTATTAGCTGTCTGTGTGCTGTGTTTGGGTCCAGTGTGAGTTCACAGGCGTCTGATAGAGAGACACAAAGCAGTAGAACATACTGTTATAGAACATTTTACAGTTGTAAACAATGACGTACAGTAGTACAGTGGAGTACAATTGTCAAACTATGCAAAGGCATTAATCACTAAAGATCACAAAATTGTCAAATGGTGAGCGACTTCCAGATGTGTGTGCTGTTAGTGAGAGGGTAGAATACATTAGTAAGTGGCCAAATATTCAAGGGCCAGATATATAAATGTATTTGGTGGAGAAACCAAGTGTGTAACATTACACCACTGAGAAATTACGAGATACAAGTCACTAGATGCTTCCAACCACATTATCAGTGTTCATGAACAGAAAGTCAAATACCATGATACAGACTTACAGGTTAGATTTTATTGAATTTTATAATGGGCGTTTCAAACACCAGCATTATTGATCAGTCTACGGGTGGTCAACACGTAAGCATCCGGTGTTTCAGTTTAACGAGTGACCATGTCACGGTTGCCCGTGGTGATGGCAGCTGTTGTAAACACAAACAGGACCTGTAGGTGTTGTTAAAGCCTTCAATCAATTTAAAATACATATTCATCTGTGTTTATTATCTACGCCAACCATTTTCGTAAGTTACTACGAACAACCACGGACGCATTCAGCTGTCACCAGTTAACACGGCCACTAATTAAAATGAAACACATTTTGCTCTGAAACGTCGTGATGCTTTTGGAATTCTGTAAAACTTGAGCATGCTGTTGGAATATGGATTCTGACAACAGAACATGACACAATCAGACATTTTGATGCTTGTAACAGTTGTCATTCAATGTTTAAACCTTGATAACTTGTCTGGATGGCTGGGGACAAACAGCACTTCTGTTGCCAAAATGCGCACAAATACTTTTGATATTTGCTGTTAACTGGTCTATAGTCAGTAATTCTTGATATTAACAGTATTAACAGATATATACATAGATTTTAATGCTTTCAAATGTTACATCATTTCTGTTATAGGCTCATGACAAATCATCATGGACTGAGCAGTCACTGCCCAAGGACTCTCATCACCCCAAATAGAGTTTTTCCATGGGTCCTGCTCTGTCCACTTTAGCCACGCTATGTCATGATTACATGCATTTCCAAGATTTTTTGCAGCAAAAATTACCCAAATAAGACTTTTATTAATGAACACAATATCTGATTTCTGTTACAAAAGCTTGACCATCAAAGATCTTGATATTTGTAGTATATTGTCTGTTTTATTTGCCTTTTGTCTGTTTTTTACTAAAGAGCCTTTTGATAGTAGTTTTTCAAACATTTTATACAATTTAAATTCTGTTGTGTCAATACTTTATGCTACTTGCTTAATGTGCCTCCCCGCTTTAAAGTTAGTTGTAGCCCCTCATCTGGGCTGATTAAAGGTCCCTCCATTTTAAAGGTGCTGTAACGAATTGCTGTAAATTTACAGTGGATTTTCAACGGTATCTTACAGTATTTCATAATAACTCTAACATACAGTTAAATGTTCATCCCTCGCATGTAAATTAACAGTTAATGCTGTAAATTAACAGTTAATGCCATCAATTAACAATAAAAGCAGACTACCGTAATTTAGCAGCATGATACAGTATTTTTCGTGAAGTGTTGGATACACACTTCCCAATACAAGTTCAGTGAATCTCAATCCATCTCAGATAATGTTCCATTTGGTCTGTTTCGTTACATTAGGTTGCTAATCTTGGTGGAGCTAGCTCTGTAACGTTAGCTAGCTTGAGTTCAATTAGCCTGAGAAAGGTTAGCTACTTACAGCAAAGCAACTTAAGTTAACATAAATAAAGTTAATCACCAATTACAGTGTTCTGATGTAACATTAGTAACCTAACTTGTGTTTACTTGTGCCATTATAGAACCAACTGTAGGACAGCAAATGGGCCGATTATCAAAATGAAGAGGGGACCAGAAATCGCTGACGTGTGTTCAAGACGATGAACAGTTGAGGTAACGCTAACAGTAACAGTAACGTTACGTGTGTGTTATCCCAGAAGCAACATTAAAACCAGACCGAACTCATTTTAGTGTTGAACGTTAGTCCATTGTGGTCCATTGTCTTAGCTTAATTTCTTCACCTAACGTAATCAGCTCATCACAAAGGATAGTCTGTTAATTTAACTGTATGGTATTGTTGTATTAGCTTTTTCTAAAGACTTACACTGATGTGTTAACATGTGAGGTACATGCAAACTTACAGTTTCACACCCAAAGCTTCTTTTAAGTGTGTTTATCCTGATGTCAGAACTTTCCAAGAGTTCAGAACATTGTGTTTCTAAAGACTTTATTTTGTTTGTTTTACAGTCACTCGTCATCAGAGATTGAGGATACCAGCCAGATGCTGCAGTCAAGTCCTCTTTTAAGGTGTTCTCTCTCTTTATTGTTTTCATTCATGTGTGAGTTCATGCTGTTCAAATTAACTATAAATGTCTATAAGACTTGTTAACAAGCTAGGCTGTGATGCAGTTCTATTACACTGTTCTTGATGCTATTTTAATTCAGCGTTTCACTCTTAATGCTATTTTAATTCAGTGTTACACTGTAGATGCTAATGAGTTTAGTTAAGTTGGTCATTAACGATTTTATTAGTTTAATAGTTTTCTAATTCTGGCATATACCATAAAATCACGGTAAAACCAAGTTATCCTATTATCACATACAGTAATCCAGTATACGGTAAGATACCGTAAAATAAAATTACGGTAGTGCGCCGTAAAAAACAGTAAATTACTGGTGAAACATAGAGATACTACATGGAACTTTTGCTAATTTTTGCGGTCCCTGTGGACAGAAGCAGTAGTGTTTACGACAACCAGAGTCCCTTTAGAACTCTTCTCGTTTTACTGCAGCAGGGTCTGACAGTCTGCTCCTGGTTCTTCCGTGCCTCCCTTCCCTTCTTCCCGTCCAGGTGTAAAGCACAACATTTCACAAAATGGAAAAAGTAGAGACAAAAATTCTTGTTCTAAAATGTTTTTGTTGTTGTTATGTTTTCTAAGTTTTCTTGGGAGCAGATCCTCTATATGATGGTATAACGCCATGTTTCTACAGAGATCACAGTACTTTCTCTCAGCCCTCTATGAGCCATACTTCAGCTTCTTCTTTGGATCGTCCAGTCCAGCAGAGAGGAGCGTCACTCCTGCGTCTCCTGGATGGTTGTAGCTCAGGTCCAGCTCTCTCAGATGGGAGGGGTTGGAGCTCAGAGCAGAGGCCAGAGAAGCACAGCCTTCCTCTGTGACCTGACAGCCTGACAGACTGTAAACATTAATCAATACTCAGTTAATGGTTGTTTTGACTGTGAAGATTCAAGGAATCAGGACACAGTAACAACAACCATTAATACAACTGATCTGGACTTGTAGAACACACACAGGTTAAGAATCTGGTCATGTGAGAGAAAATGTTTGTCTAATCTAACCTGAGAGATTTCAGTCTACATTGAGGAGTCTCAAGTCCAGCAGAAAGAAGCTTCACTCCTGAATCCTGCAGGTCGTTGTTATTCAGGTCCAGCTTTTTCAAACTGGAGGTCTGGGAGCTGAGAGCTGAGGCCAGAGCTTCACAGCTTCTCTCTGACAGCTTACACTCACTCAACCTGGATACAATTAGTGATGATGACAAAGAAGACTCGTTTGTGAGGCTGCAACAAAAAAACTCACGCCTGGCAAATAATTGTTTGTAATACATTATCTTACATTATTCTAAATATATATCAATGTCTCTAGAGATAACATATATTTCACTCTGCTGACCTGAGAGTTTCCAGGTCACAGTGTGGACTCTCCAGTCCAGCAGAAAGAAACTTCACTCCTGAATCCTTCACGTTATTGCTACTCAAGTCCAGCTCTTTCAAGATGGAGGTCTGGACGCTGAGAACTGAGGCCAAAGTTTCACAGCTCTTTTCTGACAGGTTACAGGCCCTTAGCCTGAAGAAGAATAGAAAATTATTAAACAAAAATAATTAAAAATAATAATAATAATCTTGAATTGGAACATTGTAAAACAAAAATTTAAAAAATGTTAACTTGGTCCCAAACTGTAAATTTAAAGCAGATAGAGCTTGGCACACTGAATTCACTGTGTATAGAGATGGACTCATGCCCCATTTGGTCTGAATATATTTTCTCTAGGGTTGGATGGGGTGATTTTAGCATTTCCCGCCCTGGTTAGTTATTTGAATCTTGTCCTGAGCGCATATGTTGGTAATCTTTCACCTCTGCCTCACTAATAATTACAGCCACAATTTCCTACTATTTATTGTCATATAATAACGTGTTGGTCCAACTGTAATTTAAATCCCGTCAGCAGTGTCGTCCTTGTATTTTAAAGTAGATTTCTGAGGGGGGTTTTCAGCTCAGTGTGAAATATTACATCGAGGGGAGGCACCATTCTGATAAATGTATGCTGATTTACCCATCAGCAGTTCCTGTTTGCAATGTCCCCATGGATGTACAGACAACTATCACTAGATTGCTGTAATATTGAAGAAAACTTAAAAATATGAAGATTGTCAGGCAAGTTCTGAAGCGTATATTTGCAGTATACTTTGTCCTGCTGAATGTCTGTCTCTATTACAGACCAAATCCTATAATTTCCCATTGGTTACAATCCCTTTCTGGACGATGAGTTACAATTAGATAGTAAGTCACTGTAGTGCCAGTCAAAATGGGAAAACATATGAAGTGCCGCGAAGAGGAGTTCATCTTCTTTCTGTAGGCTTTGCTAGACGCTCTCTTGTACTGTTGCTGATTTCTGCTTTGAAAGAAGAAACAGAGAAAACTTCCTGGTTGGGTGTTGGATCAACCAATCAGCTTGCTTGACTTCTTCGTAGGTTTGAAGAGACATTAATGTGTATTATTACTCTGTAACAAAATCCCTTAGTTAAGTTTATGTTTATGGTTGGGCTTAAAATAAGCAAACCGGTCTTGAGCAACAATCTTCTGCTGCCCACCATAAGCGGTCTCTCCCACATTTTAAACTTCATCACTTGTTCAGGGCGTAGCATATTCACGGCGATGCGTTTACTTACATTGTAGTAAGTACACACTATATGGCTTACAAATGACACGCAAAAAGCAAGATCGGCATCTTATTGCAAAATGACTTACAAATTGTCGTCTCATTCATGCACAAAATGTTCAAAGTGGGCTGATGTGACAGTACAGAAACCAGCTGACCTGAGAGTTTTCAGTTTACAGCGAGGATTCTTCAGTCCACTGCTGAATACCAGTACTCCTGAATCCTGCAGGTTGTTCATACTCAGGTCCAGCTGTCTCAGACCAGAGGACTTGGAGCTAAGGAATAAGCCCACATCATCACAGCTATCCCATGTCAGTGCACAGCCAATCAAACTAGAAAAAGAATAAGTGACAAAGACAAACGTCAACTTTCTATTTAATCAGACATAATCTAGGTCTGAATTAGCAAAAACAAGATTTTCAGCAAATGTTAAGTCACTCTTTAAATGACAGCCTTCAAACAGATGTAGGTCTGGTTGAACAGAAAGCTGACCTGAGAGTTTCAAGTCTAGAGTGTGGACTCTCCAATCCCACAGAGAGCTGCTCCATTCCTATATCATGCAAGACGTTGTTAGTGAGGTCCAGCTCTTGAAGACTGGAGGACGGGCAACTGAGAACTGAAGAAAGAGCTTCAATACTCCTGGATGTCAGCCTACAGTTAGTCAGCCTGTAGAATCATCAATAACAAAAATCCATAAAAAGAAGGTTTGAGTCAATGCAGTCTGACACAAATCAAATTCACTGAAGTTCATTTTTATTAGTTTTGATTGTGTCCTGATTACATCTGTAACGTTATTAAGCACAATTCCAGTTTCAACCTGCCATATTTCCCAAAGATGTGACCATTGTGACTCTATGGGTGAGGCTAGCTTTGCACTCGTCACTTCCATTGATGAGATTCAGGGAAAATTATATATATATACAGGCAAGCAAAAGTCTCCTATGCTTGTCTCTGAGTTTGTCACAGGACATAGTCCCTTAGAATGACCCATAGGAATAACTGTAACGGGAGCTACATCCAGGTCCACCTAACCAACCTACACATTCATTCTCGCTCGCCGGTGTGTTTACATGTGTGAGGCTGACTTTCAGTGCAGTTATACTTTCTTCTAGGTCACTGAAAAAGCTAAAAAAGAGACTTGGAAATCTTTGAAAATGCAGCTCTGATCGACCTTGGTGTCCTGGAGACTGTTTCTTCTCCCTAAAGTCAACTGATAGAAAAGACAGAGGCCGGCTGGACCAAACGCTACAGTAAGAAAAAAAACATGAAAACACATAAAAAGCTATTTTATGTGAGGGATTGTAATGTTACAATCAGCGAAAAAGTGAACAAGTTGACCCACATGTAGATCCTTATGTAGTCAGCCATAACTCCAGGCTACTTGTGTCTTTTTAGACTTGTCAGACTCAGAAACAACAGTTAATGTAAAACTAATCTATATCTGGAAAGATGTAAAAGGCTTGCACGGTTTTCCCAAATATATTATACATTTCCCCTCCAATCTCTACAAGTGAGATGGCCAGTGCAAAGTTAGCATGATCCAAGGTTTTGGACAAATATACATTTTGAAGATAATGATAATGATGGAGCAAAATTTTTAAATTACCAACAATTCCAATTGATCCTGTCGGGACCATGAACATCTGTACCCGAGCATGTGACGGAGTGAAGTGAGTGGAAGGATTTTGGATGTAGTGCAAAAGAGCTTGAGCGTCACCTTATCTCCCTCGCCATCCCGCTCCAATTTATCTCCGGTACTGCTCATACTATGAGTTCTATAAGCAGTTCTAGTGTGTTCAACCCAGAATGTGTGGGTGTGTCTTGTGCATGGCGATTGCGTAGGATTGTTTCAGACTTGTGAGATCAAAACATTTTTAAAAACTCCAGAACGTTGTAAATTGCAAAAGTCAACAGTTATTGAAAAAAATAGATATAATCATTTCCAAAATTCACAACATGTTTTTAACTTATGAAATATCCTGCTTCAATCCATATTTGTTGGCATTTAGCCTTTCAAAAACTACATTTTCACTGTGGTCAAAAAACTTTGCAAAAAAAGATTGCTCTCCTGCTTGCCATACACAAAGGAGGCACCTGTAGGCTACTAACAGGGCGTTCTAGCAGCGAATTAAACTGACAAGTTCTATCCATTAAAAGTTGATCAAATAAAAAAAAGACTAACCAATTTAATCCAATGAACCACTAAATAAAAATTGCACTTTATTTAAGGGTGATGATATAAAAGAAAGCTTTGACTATATATATATTAGGGGTGTAAAATTATCGGTTCGGTTCAATACGATACAGTGGTGCCACAGTTAGGTATGTTTCGGTACGTTTTCAGTACAGCAAAAAAGCAGAAATGCCAAATCCTCGCTGGTGAGATTTAAGGAAAAGTCGTGTTTGATACTTAAGATCTTCTCTAAAATATTCCTCTATACACTCAAACAGACACATTTCATGGAAAGTTTTAGAAGTTTTATTTTTCAGACTTAGTTACAGCGCTGCGGGTCTCTCTCTCTCTCTTCCTTCGCAGGCATGCAGACTTTAACTGAACAACAGTTGCTAGTAAAGACAACACCTGTCATCAGTTGTTCATATTGAATTAACCTGGTAGTCGATCGGTAATCAATGCTGTTGTCGTTTGTGAACATCCAGGAACGGTCACGTGATAGGACTGTGGCGAATTAGGGAAGGATAGCACATTAAGTCGGGTGGGCGCGGTAGCTCCACCAATTTCAGCTATATATTATTTTTCCAAAGCAATTAAATATTATTCAAATGTTTTGTTTGGTTCGTAATGCGTACCAAACCGTGAGCCCCGTACCGAACGGTTCAATACGAATACGTGTAGCATTATTACTGCGTTAACGCATTAATTAATTAACGCCGACAGTTACTTTATCGCGCATTAACTCAGTTTTTTTTTTTTTATTATTAAGCAGACATTTTTAACACAAGAGCCAGGCAGCGAGCGGTGAACAACTGTGTTTGTGTGGTTATGTGGCAGCGTCTCTACCTTCGTTTTTACACGTTACAAACATATCCCACATGTTTGTGTTCTCCGAGAAGTCGAGAATAAAGTCATAATACTTTGAGAACAAAAGTAAAGTAAAGTTGCAATTTAATGAGAAAGTCATATTTCAATAAAAAAAAAAATCTACCCCTATAAAACTGAAACCAACAAAAAACATTGCTGAAATAAATCTCAACATTGGGTATATTATTGTCCATACAAATGTTAACTTCACCACCTCCGAGGCTTGATTCACTTTATCATAAACATACAAACCGGCAGGGTTATTTATGCTCGTACTAGTGAGCCATCACTTGTAAACAACTTCAGCAAATTTCAACTCAAATTCTGCACCATTTATAATCAGCGCTGATGAAATCATCATCATCGGTTGCAGAAATCCAAGATATTGAATAGCATTAAATCATCATGTTAAGTATTATATAGCATCACATTGTTTACATATGAGGGTGCAGCAAGGACCGCAACAGGTGAAGACTGAGGAAACACGTCACACTGAATAGGCAAGAGTATCGTTAGGATTTTATCGACGCTGCTCATCGGTTCAGTTCCTTCTCGATATTCGAAAACCACAATTAAAGAAAGAATCGACACTGCTTTATTATTCTTCTATGTAAACAAATAGTCTTTCTTGAGCAGCAATACAAGAAGTTCCAAAATCCTTTAAATACATTCGCAGCTAAAGAGTTAGCTTAGCATTTAGCTTTCATTTATTAGCCTATTCTTATGATCAAACTCCGGATGGCATCGCTAACGTTACCTGCGGTGGACGAGGATGGACGGCTGCTCACCAAACAGTAGAAAACTGAGCATTTCTGCAGATTAATGTTCTGCCGAATGTTTTGTTAAGTTGCTGGTATTACCTCCCTTACTTTTAAGGCTTTTACTGCATTTGTGATGAGAGTTCTCAGCATCTACTGGAGTAAAATGAAGCCACACTTTGGACCTTTTTCTTCTCTCTGCCATGATGCGAGTCTCACGCTGTACTGAGCCGGAGTCAGTGTGTGTGTGTGTGTGTGTGTGTGTGTGTGTGTGTGTGTGTGTGTGTGTGTGTGTGTGTGTGTCAAAATAAAGCACAAAGAGACAGCGAGAAGAGGTTTGAGACGAGGAGGTCTCACTCAGTAATTCTAAAGTACCAATAGCAGAACCGTTTACCCTGGACCTTGTCAACACCACTAATTTGGAACCGGTTCCCCTTTAGAACCGGCTTTCGGGGGGCCTCCCTACTCATGAACACTTGAAAATAAAAACAGACTAAACTGCAAGTGAAGGCTCCTTTAATCCTGATTAAGTGTCTTCAAACTGTCCTCAGTAGACCAGTTTATTTCAAGGCATTTCAAAATAAGCACTGTGTAACATTCTGAAAAGTTATTACTGCAATCATAACAATAGCATCAAGTGCTGGAGAAAAAAAATCATATCTGTACATATAACATTAAGACCTTTCAGATATGGGCCCCAATTTATCTAATAATATACATCAATAATAAAATAGCATAGCTTTTTTTAATGCGTAGTTTTTATGTGTGTATTCAAGTCATCAAGTTATAGATGCAAACATATGACCATAAAATATATTACCCCTTCAACTACACCCCGTTTGTGTTTCCAAATGTGAGGAACAATTCTGTTATGCCTGACAGTCTTTGGTAAATACATAAGACTGTAGATTTGAGATTCCTCCACTCTGGACAGCATCACGAGTGTGAAAAACATCAGTTCTGTCTGTATTTAAAAAAATAAATAAATAGAAAGATAATTGTATTTAAAATGAAGTGGAAAATGTAGTGAAAAACACCTTAATGGTGTTTCTTAGCAAGGTAAGAATGCCTATGAGCTTTAGAGCTAACCCCAGCACTCAGAATAGAGGATGATTAAAAGCTCGTAAACATTCCGCAAGTATGAAATTCTCACTGCAGGTTTGGTTTTCAAGTTTTTAAAAGAAAAAAAGAAATCCAAAATAGAAAAAAAGTCAAGTCAGAGCAAAGATAAGGAAACAATACTGATCGATTCATAGCAGAGTTAAGGAGCCACACAGCCGTCGGCTGGGAGGAGGTGGTTCAGGACCCGCCGGAGGCGGTGTGGGAGGACACGTGGAAAGAGTCGGGGAGGTTCTTGGCGTACTCCACCAGCTCGTAGGAATCTCTGATGTCTGTCAGACCAAACCAGAAGACGGTCCACGCCCCGTTAACAAAGCTGCCATCACAGTGTTTGAAGTACCTGCACACAGAGAGAGAGAGAAAGTCCAGGTGCCGGTGTTTATTTTGAAATCATGTCGTTAACAAGGCTGAGGGCCCCGTTTTAATGGCAAAACAACAGATGCAAAGCGGTGGGTCTCGGGGGGTGCAGGTGTCTTCCAACGCACCTACTATCTTGGTCAACGTATGAGCAGCAGATCACAGTGCAAAAGTGAAGAGAACATGGATCACAGGGTGTGGTAGGCCGGTCACATCGTTGCTCTCATAGCTCTGAAACAGCTGAGCCGATCACAGGGAGGCATGCCGACGACAGCAGAGTGGCCCGATGTGAACACACGGCACCACAACCTGGTGGCATCTTAACAGTTATTACGATAAAACTAAATTATGAAACGTCTGGTGAAGCCGTTTCAATCGCATTCCATTCTCAGTCTTAAAAAAGGTGCAATTTTTTGTTGTTAAAATGTTCAAATAGTGAAGTAACCATAGAGTTTCTACCACTTTGGATTCAATCGGCTAACGTAAAGATTGGAAGATATCAGTGTTATTTTGGTAGAATTTTGCGTTTTCCGGCCCTGCTGTTAGTTGGAAGTTGGCTTTCTGATGACTGTACATTTTAGATTGAATGGACCCTGTATACAGGTGATATGTTGACCATCTATTTGTTTGGCGCATGTGGCTACATCCCACACATTGCACCTTTGATTGTACCACCTCACATTGCAGATGGTCACATCACATTGTAAAATGAGACAAGTATTTTCAGAATAAAACACGACGTGGCACTTTTGCTTTAAGGAGGTTGGAACAGCAGGCAGTGACACAGAGGATCAAAGAGCCTATAATAATATTAATAGATGAGCTGACCCGTCTGATGTGTGTAGAGTGGTAAGTTCTACTTGTGTGCTGTTCATGTAAGTTACCGTGGGTATTACACTGACTATGGATGAGTACCTCATGCAACCACATTAGGCGTTGGCTAAAGGGTTGATATGTAGCAAAGAATGGTAAGGGGAGTTAATTTATATAGCACATTTCCAGAACAAGGCAATTCAAGAGAATAGAAAATATAAAGAAACTAAAAAAAGAATAAAAGGTATGAAATTGAGTAAAACAGTGCAGTGTAATAAATGATTTAATAAAAGGCAGTGGCAAACAGAAAAGTCTTCAGCCTTGATTGAAAAAAATAAGTTAGGGTATCAGCTGACCTGCAGTTTTCTGGGAGTTTGTTACAGATATATCTGGTGTGTAAAAACCGAACGCTGCTTCTCCATGTTTAGTTTGAACTCCGGGACAGAAAGCAGGCCTGACCCAGACGACCTGAGAGGTCTGGATGGTTCATAACGTAGCAGAAGATCAAAATTGTGTTTTGGCCCTAAACCATTCAGCGCTTTATAAACCGACAGCAGTATTTTAAAATCTATTCTTAGCAACTGCATCATGCAGACACCTACGTCTGGGGGGGGAGGGGGGGGACGTTTTTTGAGGGACTCTGGAAATACGTTTTTTTTATGCAAAAACATGTTTACTTTGACCAGAATTTTGATTTAGGATTTGTATAAGGAGCACTAGTGCGAATCTAGAGAACGATATAAAAACAAAAGAAAATGGGCCCGCCCTTTAAAACTGTTGACCTGCCACTTGAAACTAAGGTCTGTACGTCTCCGGATTATACACCAGTTCAGGTTTACCACACTTTCTGGGTGCTCGTGAACTTCTAGGGTTCACGGTTCCAGACTTCACCTTGAGTTGTAGCACCGAACATGCTTTTAGTTATTTGTTTTAAAAGGAACAGTAGAATACTGTAAGTCGCTTCGGACAAATGAATGTAATGTAAATACCAACGTGAGAGTTTTTACAATGTGTGTGTGTCTCACCAGGGGTTGATCCTGTTGGTGGCTCTAGACCTCCAGAACAGTTTGCCCAGGTCCTGTCTGATACATTCCCACAGGATGTGGCTGGTGCCCTGACCCTGCTTGCTGCTGCTCACCACAAACTTGTCGAGGTAGGGGGTGCCGCGGTTCACCGGCTCCACGGTGATGATGGCCGCCGCGCTGTAGCTGGAGGGACGGAGGGATAGAAAAAGACGTTCAGGAGAGAGGACAGGACGCAGATTGCATTGGCTACTCCGATCTGGATTTATCTGTGGACGTTGCTTTGCATGCACCCTTCGGAGAGATAGACGGAGTGCAGTCGTCCCTTCAGGGAGTCGATGTAGTCTCGCCTCAGAGTTTTGTCAAACGACACGTTGATGAGGGCCAGCAGGCGCTCTGCATCAATGCCCTCCAGGGAGCTGAACCTGCACACACGGAACACGCATTCACTATAAACGCAACAGGTGAGTCAAATGCACGGCGTGCTCCTGTACCTTTCAATTTGTGAAGAAAAAGGAAACCATGACTTTGGGGAATTTAGGGTTACGGGTCGGATTCCCCCGTGTATGTGTGACAAGTACTTGCCGTTGTATGGGGTCTCCATTTTTAAAGAGTGTCCCCGACCCTGAGCCACAAACACAGACAGAAAGAACAAGAATTTAGATTAACGCAATGTTAATCATTGATTATCACCACACACACACACACACACACACACATATGTGTTCCAGTGCCCTCTCGGTTACACCTCAAAATAGACAGCTCTCCGCGCATTTTAAACGCGTGGGAGCGAGTGAGTCGGTGGTCTCGCCTCTGTGGCTGAAGAGCTCAGTCAGCAGTGTGTCCGCGGAGGTGATCACCGCCGAGGACTCGGTCAGCAGCTGATTGAGCAGTCTGGCTATGGCCGTCACCCTGCGGCGCTCCGCGGCGCTCAGCCACGCCGCCGTGGACAGACTGGGCAGGTCGCTGGGCAACGACACCGTGTCCAGCACCTGTAGCACAAATACAAATGATGAATGTCCAGACACACACACACACACACACACACACACACTTTACATCTACTACGTCAGCGGAAGCTCAGTCAGAGCGTGCCTTGTTTTCTCGGCTGCGGAGACCGCCGGAGTTGTTCAGGAACATGACTTTGTGGGGTTGCAGAGCTCGGGAGATCGCCGCCGTCACCTGCGTCTGGTCCAGCGCCACCGAGCAGCCCCGCCCGTCCCTCCCCACCGGGCAAACCAACGGGATCGTCCCGCAGTTCAGGCTCCACTGGAGGAGGCTGATGTCCACGGCGACGGAGGGCGGAGCACTGCGGGAAGAGGACGGATGGAGACGAGGTCAGATGGGTGTTAGGTTAGAGGAAAGACGGATGTGATTAAATAACTTCATAGTATTAATAACAACATTTTTACATAAACAAACCTCTCTGGCTTATACTCCCATTCAATTCCAGGCTTAAAGTATCTGACTTTTAAAGGGCGCTCCACAAATGTTAGGCACTAAGTTCAGTTTATGAAAATGAACGACATCATATTGTCTTGGGCTTGAGACTTAAATTTAGGGCTTCAAAGCTTCATTCATAAAGTTGACATTCGAATTCTAAATCAACATTTTTTGCATGTGTAATCATTGTGTTTGAACTTGGTATTTCTGGTACAGGTGCATTATGGGAAATGGAAGATTCAGCACTTTTGGAGCTTGACTCATATTAGTGACTAAAAGTCAAAGATGTGTAAGCCTCTGCTGCATACATTTTGACCACGTGTTTTTAGGGATGGGTATCGTTTTTATCGATACCGGTGCTCTTATCGGTTCTTTTTGGATTATATTGTATTTAATTAAGAACAGAATCGACATTGCTTTAGTATTCTTGCATGTAAACAAATAGTCTTTCTTGAGCAGCAATACAAGAAGTTCCAAAATCTATAAAGTACATTCGCAGCTAAACAGTTAGCGATTAGCTTTCATTTATTAGCCTATTCTTATGATCAAACTCTTTATGGCATCGCTAACGTTACCTGCAGTGGACGAGGGTGGACAGGCGAAAAACTGAGTGTTTCTGCAGATCGATGTTCTGCTTGTTGGTCACATGTCGTGATAAACTGCTGCTGTTTCCGCCGTTACTTGTGAGGGTTTTATTGCATTTGATACAACGAGAGTTCTCAGCCTCTACTGGAGTAAAACCAAGCCACACTCTGGATCTGCATGTTCTCTCTGCCATGATGCGAGTCTCACGCTGTACTGAGTGTGAGTCAGTGTGTGTGTGTGTGTGTGTGTGTGTGTGTGTGTGTGTGTGTGTGTGTGTGTGTGTGTGTCTCAGAGTAAAGCACAAAGAGACAGAGAGAGGAGGTTTGAGACGAGGAGGTCTCACTCAGTAACTTCTACAGTACTGATAGCAGAAGCGTTTACCTTCCATTTCATATCAGAATGAGGAAGAAGTTAGCTATATTTTACACACAAACTCATATTGATCCACATTAGGGAGTGACATTTTGACACTTGAGCCATCAAAATGTCAGATGCTCATAATGTGACAGCTGATGATGAGTCCTCCGTATGAATTGGGAAGTGGTGATCGATGATTGGCTGGATGTATTCCCGCTTTTATGCTTACACACACTGCATTCTATTTGAGCTGGTAGATGTAAGCCTACGTTTTCTATATCTATAACATAGTATTAGTAAAAGGGTAACTTTGGTTACCTGGATCCTATTTCCCCATGTTTCTGTGTCTAAAGTGTCTCGTATCAAACAAAAAAGCTGCAGATGACAGCCGCTCAACGGGGCCACAATGTTGTCTGACAACGTTATGGAAACAACCCCGAGGATAAATTCTCTACGTTCCGCTTGTCACCGGGTCATGTGACATGTGAAGCTCGAGTGAGAGTCGGGGGGGAGGAGTGCCGGTGTAGTACAGAGAGCGTAGCTTAGCGTTACCTGAAAGATTTCCAAATGCCTTAGCTGAATATTTGCAGTTGTCTCGTTCAATACTGGACCTTTTTCTTAAAAACTCAATGTCCCCATTAGTCACACAGACACTCAAACATGGGGGAATAGGGTTCAAGTGGAAAGATACTGAAGCTCCCCTTCAAGCATGAAAGTTCATCCACAGTACTAGTTGTCAAAATAGTCACAAGTCCACACATGCTAGCTTTTTCTAGTGTCTCAGTGTCTCAACCCCCTCACCTGCTGCCGCACGGGGCTTCATGCAGGAGGAGGAAGGACTCGGCGGAGAAGAGCGGCAGGACGGAGGCCGAGTGCTGCTGCAGAGCCTCGGTGAGCTGCTGGCTCCGCTCCACCAGCCCTCTGGTGCACGGAGACCCGGCCGCCGGCTCGGCGGGGCCCGTCTCCTCGCACGCGGACCGGCCCATCACCACCACGGGCTTCATGTCCATGCGCTGCAGGAAGGAGAGCCCGAAGGCCAGGCTCTGGACCATATCCCTGCTGGCGAAAACTGAGCTGTCCACCTGGGAGAGACAGAGACACAGATGGACGGACAGAGATAAGACAAAAGCAGAATGTGCTTTTTGAGGTTGTAGCTCCTGAACTTTGGAACTCTCCCCCATTGGACAATGTGGAGACTTTTAAAAATAAAGTGGCAGTTCAAGACCCATTTGTTCAGACTTGCTTTAGTTTGATTTTAAGTGTCTTTTATGTTTTGAGCTTGATGTCTGCAGTTCATGTCTGTCTTTGTTGTGAAGCACTTTGTGATGTCCACTCTTTAAAGATTGCTCTATAAACACACTTTAGTTTAACTATTATTGTGTTTATAACGTTACAGGTAGGGGTCAAGTGTGGCTTTTTTTTCATTGTTTTCAGAAGATAGATCTTTAGTCGTTTTTTTGTGTCTTGTTTTAAGTTGCTTTTAAGTTGCTTATTTGGTAGTTTAAGGTGACGCCTCTACTCCGACAGATTTCCAAACAAATACATAGTTTTTCCCATTTTCTATGTATCATATTAATTATGATGCATAATATTTTTTTACCTCTGGTACTCGGCAGCTTCCATAAAACATACTTTCTCCGACTGGTTCTTGATTTATTTACTTTTAAACATGGTCATCATAAATACATCAATTTACACCACTTTTAAAAAGCAAAGGAAAAAAAAGCAAATTTTTACTCCAAAAACATAATTATGGCTTGGTATTAAATAATAATTAGAAGGAAAAAAAAGACGTATACTAATTAATAAGGGCCCACTATCACATGTTGAACTCGCGGGAATGAGCTTCCATACAACATCCACATACGTCAGTAGTAGCAAATGCACAAGATCTCTTAAAGTGACTAAAAGTTGACTTCGCCATACCTCGATTACAGCAAAAGCAGTGGACTGAGCCGAAGTCGCTCTCTGGAACTGGGTCAGCCAGTACCGAGCCTCCCGGGGGTTTCCCCCAACTTCGTTGAGAAACGCCTTCACGTCCCGGTAAATCAGATTCAGGTTGGTCGGCGCGTGTCTGTCCGCGGCGGTGAAACCGACCACCTGCTCCTGCTGGGCCGAAGCCGCGGGTTTTCCTCCCGTGCCGGCCGCGTCAGCGCTCATCGCCCGGCGCTGTGAACCCAACATCTTCCGCTGCCGCTCGCCGCCGGCACACCGAGTCAGAGACGGGCTCGACAGGTACCTCCCTGCCTTTACCATGGCTCGACAACCGGAGGCGCCGCCGGTCACTTTGGCCATGTTGGTCGCGGAAGAGTTCTGGGTCCCTCGAGCTGAACGCTGGAGTTGAGGAGGACCGCATGAGTTCCCCCCCGCCAGGTGCTAGCGGCTCCCAGTAGGCGTGAAGAGGGTTTCAAACGCGCTGCTGCGTCGGCAGTTCTCAACTTTCACTAGACTGGGATGTGGCGGTTGGGGGGGGGGGGGGGGGGGGGGGGGGGGGGGTAAAGGGGTTGTACAGCATTCATTCAGAGGGAGCAGCAAAATGCCAACGAGTTAAACACCTTGAAAGGAGTTTGATTGAGTGTCTATAAAGCTCATGTTATAGAGATATGAATTTTAATATTAGGATGATGTTGATGATGTCAACGTGAAACCTACTTCTCTTGCCAAATACAACTTTCAATATATAATATGGCCTAATAGGCCGATTTACACAATTAACGTACCGGCTAATTAATATGTTACAACAGGTGTTTAGCCATTATCAACCTCAGGAATGTTTACTTTAGTCCAGGGGTCTTCAACGTTTATCAGGCCAAGGACCCCCAAACTGATAGAGAGATGGAGCAGGGACCCCCTACTATATACATATTGTATAACATTGTGTTTTATATTAAACTGGGCCTAGTGCCATGTATAAACATAACTTGTTATTGTGCATTCAATACTAAGCTATTGAAATAATACACAGGTTCATATATTCATGTTTTTATTTTAAAGGTACAGTGAGAACCACTGCCCTGCGTGTGTTTAGAAATGTATCGCAACCCCGTTGTGTGAACGGTTCTACTGTAAAAGCTGCGTGGTCTTTGTCGACCCCTGGAGGAGAGTAAGGGTATTACAGCGAGCAGAGATAAATCGACTCAGAAATTAAATCAAAGTGCTTTTGTACAACTGATTGGATTCTATTCATGATATGATTTTTATTTTTTTAAAGTGTTCTGAAATGTCGATGTGTAAATGTTGTTTTTTTTCATGAACTGTCCCTTTTAATTAAAAGCAAATCTGCATATACAAATTATATATGGATATAATTTAGGATGGACAGTATGCACTAAATGAATGCAAATATGAGTGCTCATGAATTACCAGAGTTGGTGCACTTTTGCTTCAACGGAATGGTCCTGACTTTTAATTATCAGTTATAAATGTTTTAATGAAAGGTAGCATGTGGAAGCTAACCTGTGTGACTCTGGTGTCAAAGTTCTGTACTTTGTGGGCCTTCCACCAAGACCATGTGGCACCGACGTGGCACCATGCTAGCCTGCAGTTAAAGAAAAGAGAATAAAGTATGATTAAAAGTGATCTGTTTGACGGATGACAGAAATAAGGGGAAAAAAGAGAGAATGACCAAAACAAAAGAGTTTGGATGCATCTGGAGTCACAGGTGGATTTTCAAAAAGGTTGGTTTTTAGTTACCCAAAAATGAACCAAACAATTGCAGAATCTGTAATAACATGTAATACAATTCTGGACCAAAAAGAAAGGTCAACTGAACAGAACTTAGGTCAGGCTATACGAACTCAACACAAAGTGAAAAGAGAGAATATTACCTAGTGGACAAACCGTGAAATTGCAGCTTCCGGGTCCATCACATGATGCCCTCGGGCCGAAAAATACTTTTTCCCATAGACTTGTATTGAGAAAGGAAAGCTGATCATTTTCTTTTGAGTTGAACACATGAATAGACCTTATTTAAATCACTAGGTCCTAAACTTTTTTATAACTCCGTTCATATGAATGAGCCAGAAAACGAGGAGGCGGAGTTAATGGTAACGCTAGTGCGGCCCATGGATGCGGAAGATCCGGGTAATTTTATCCGAATTTTAGACTAGAAGTCAAAGTTTTCTTGCTTCATGGCGAATTAGCAACCTGAAACGTTGTATCCAGTTCTCTTCATACAGCAATGGCCTCAACCAATACCAGGTGCGGCCATCGCAACAGGTACAGGTAACAGAAGAAGGACCCCTTACGATTACGTCATTTTAACCCAAACCATAATCTTTCTCTAAACCTAACCAGACCTTAAACATGGAGAGAGTGATTTGCAACAGTTTTTAAAGGCACAAGCAAATGATGACGTCTTGCTCTGTGGCGTCGGATCAGGAAACGCTGTGTCGCTCTGGAGAGCATTGTGGCTCTTCCCAAAAAATCATCAGTGCTCTGGTCCCAATTTGAACATCCTCCATTCGGCAGTGAAAAATACAACATTGTAAAGATATCGAGTTAAAAAGTAAATCTTTACAAGCACAAGTGGTGCTCTTGTTGCAGGCTCACAGCTGGACCCCATCATAGTAACTGATGCACTATCATCTTTACTCAGTATCAACGCTGTGCTCGTCCTCCAAGCCAAACGCCTCTGCATCTCCAGTTCTGCCTCTGCGTTTCCTGAGACTCCTTCACGGCCCCAAAAACCATAATAACTCAGAAACCTGCCAAAACCATCCTGTCGACGAGCTCAGTGACTCTACCAGCACTTCTATCTGTTTATTTCTGTAGTGTAAAAATAAAAAAAAGACAGTCAGTTTACACGCTTTGTGCACTTCAGCGTGACTGCCAAACGTATTTATAACTTGGTTGGTTGTCACAGTTTGATGACATCATGCTTCTGTCTCCGTTTCTTCCCTATCTCTGTCTGTCATCAGGCAGGACACGGAGGACTACATCTGCCCGGGCTGCCCTTGGGCAAGCATGCATGCTACACACACACACACACACACACACACACACTCAGCGAGGGCAATGCGGAGGTGCACGTACTGTATAATCTTCAGGAAGTGATTAGGGGGTGTGAGATCAAAGAGTGCGACGGGAAAACATTCCTCCCTCCGTTTCCCCCTCGGGGCTAGAAGGGCCGACAGCTTCCTCGTGTTGAACTCAAGCAGCTTTTATGGCACCAAAAGCCCCGATCAAAAAAACGTTTCCGCATTCAAATCAAAGTGTTTCATGATAAGTGCTTTTTAGGTGGAAGATTACTATTGAGTTTTTATTTGATTTTTTTTTAGCAAACTTCAGCTCTCTCTGAACCAGGAAGGATTCTTGGAAGCATAAGGATGACAAAATGTGGGATTAATAACATTCGATGTGGGATCAATAACGTTAAAATGTCAAAGACAATGATGAAGACAAAGCACATGAGAAATGTACCCTGTGGTGAAGTCAAACTTCCGTCTTCAACAGTATAGATCAATGTATATATATGGAACTGAAATGCTCTGTAAAATACACAATACAAGTAGAAAAAAATAAGCAAAAAGTATATTAATAAATGTACATAAAACCAAAAACTAATTATCAAATCTACAAAGTAGCTAACTGATACTACTAAACGCCATCACGCCGACTAGCTCTACTTTACCTTAATGGTGGCGATGTGAAGTCATGTGACCGTGGTGTAGTTGTTTTTTAGGATAATGTTAGTTTTTCATGCTTCAAAAAACATAAAAGTGGTGTTCATTTGTTAAGATTATATTGCTGAACAAAATGTGAAAGTATTATAAACGTTTGTTTGCCACGGAGCTTATTATTTTAGATTATTTTCTGCAATTGTTGAAAATCCAACAAAGTCCAATTGGCCTTTTGGTAAGGGAACCAGTGCGATGCTAACTTCCGGATTGGCCTACAAAAACACATCACCTCACCTACTCACCTATTGCCGATGAAAATTTATCATAGGCGAGTTTTATTCATGTTACGCTTTGTCACGTTTATTCATGCTTTGTCATTTCTAGTTTATTCTAATGAAATAGCTGCAAGTAATGTTAGCTAACGTAACGTTGTGTTAACGTCACCGTTAAATGAGTTGAGCACCTAATCAGCTACTGTAGCTAACGTTATGTGGCAAAATCAATCGCGTGGTAGCCCAGCGCTGTTATCCGTAATCAAAATAATCACACTGAAAGTAACTTTATAGCCGCAAGTTAGCTAACGTAACTTGTTAACGTTACCATTAAATAAGTTACTTATACAGCTACTGTGGCGAATTCAATCTTGGGGTAGCCCAGTGCTGTTATCCATGGTCAAAACAATCACACTGAAAATAACTTTGAGCGTGATGAACGTTATTGTAACGTTGAAACATAGCCATACACATTAGCTTTGTGGCTTAGGTCATTTCCTACAGTGAAACCAAATGCCAGTAGATTGGCTGCCTCACAAATGCAAAAGGTGGTTTTTGTATCCAGAAAAAAATACTTCTACATCAAGAGTTGTGCCTCATCTTATGAGTGAAAAAAATAACTTTAATATTACTAGTACTTTTATGGGATTACATTGTAATATTTGTGGTGGATTATTCAGGATTAGGAGGATCCACCGTTAAATGCTATTTGTTTGTTAACGCAGCATACAGTGCAGGTCCATCCACATTCTGTATAGTTTTTAATAAAATGACACCAGTTATGACAATGACCTCAAAAGAAACACACAGAACCAGTTTAAAACAGTTTACAGTAATGTTAAAGACAATAATCATTGAAACTCAGATCAAATGTGTTCAGGTAGCCAAGAAAGACGTATAAATAAATGAATTCACTAACTTCAAAAGTGATGCTTTTTCACTCAAGATACATTCAGAACTTAATATATTCACTACTAGGTCTTCACCCGTTTCTCTTAGTTCACTTAAAAAACAGTAGAGGGCAGTAGACGCCAAGGACTGAGAGTGTGTGTGCGTGTGTGCGTGTGTGTGTGTGTGTGTGTGTGTGTGTGTGTGTTTTCTACCTCCCCTTAGAATCTGTACTAACCACCGCTTGACTGACAACATGCAGCAGATTAACTGTCAACACGAGCAAACTGAAGTTCATGATGATACGGCTCAGTGAATACTCCAGCAAAAACAGCTTTCGGTACTTTTGAAGTGACCTGAGCTTTAGATGTAGTTTCAACTTGTATTATGAGATGAGACATGTATTGTACTGTCATTCATGTCACTGGCAATCTTGAACTCATTTTAAAGTCATGTTTTTATAAACACCGGACTACAATTCATTTTTCCTGTAGCGAAAAATTAGAACCGTAAAAGAATGAAAAATGTATGGCTCCATCAGCAGATAGCTCTCAGCCTGGTAGATAGAATTGGCATTTTCAAGTAGGGAGGGTGGTTCAGAAAACAAATAAATATGTTTTTAATTCTTGACGAGGCAATTCTTGATATGTTTGAGGTAAGAATGCTCTGAAAGTAGGACCTGTTACTCCTAACTACTCCTAGCAATCATGTCATGTCATGTTAAAGCCTCGGGGTCTTCAAAAGATAACCGTCATTTAAAAGGTATGATATGTAACATTGCCACATTAAAATGTCTTAAAACTACAAGATCGTTGTTATTTATTTTGTTGAATTATGTACTTAAATCATTCCAAATATGTCTGACCATGTTCTAACCTAGAGAAATCTGTCCTATTCGAGGTAACGGTGCGTTTCATTTGCTTGCCTGTCAATGGAGTCTCATCCCCTGAAACCAGTCTAATTGCTCTTACATCAGGGGAAACACAGGAAACACCAGATGATACATCAGAGACCAGTAGAGACCAAATTTATTGATATATTTCAATATTGATCCAGCTTACTACATTGTGCTACGATGGTAAGTGGCTCATGCCAGCCACCAAGCTAATGTATACGGTTCATTTACTTTACAGCAACTTTCTCCACTCTGATAGAGTATTATGATAAAGTATTATGATAAAGTATTATGATAAAGTATCTTTTTTATGATTTTTGGACCTACAGATGCCGGCGCTGGGCATCCCCACGATTGAATTAGCCCCATAGCGTTAGCTTCATAAGCTGTTTAGCTAGTCGGCTCTTCTAATGGTAAGCTAGCAAGTTAACGTTACGCTAGCTACTTGCTGCTATTACATTAGAATGAAATAACATAATGTGAATAAAACACAATGCTGATTGGGTCAGGTCAGATGGTATTTCATCGGCAATAGAGTGCTGCAGGGATGGGAATATATTTGAAGGGCAACTAGAAAGTTAGCATCGCACAAGTTCCCTCGACAAAAAGCCATTGGGATTTTTCTATAGGATTTTTGGAATATTGCTGAAAATAAGCTCTGTGACAAACACAAAGACGATACTTTGTTCAGCCATATAATCTTTGCAAATGAACCCCACTTTTATGATTTTGAAGAATTAATGCAATCGGCAAAAGTAGAAAGCTAACGCGAAAGCTATAAACGAAGTACAACACGGTCACAGACGCGTGAGTACACACAACCAGGCTGTAAAGGTGGACTAGTGAGTTCCGAGATTGTTTCACCACATGAATTCACATGAATTGTGTAACTGCACCTGATTTAAAATGGGTGTGTGTAGATCGTCAAATAATTTTTTTTAAACACGTTTGACAACACGTGCAGGTTGTCAAACGTCAGTATTTGATGCTTTTCTTTGTCATAGAGTTGACAAAGTTCATAGCTGCAAATGACTAACATGCTGGAAGTGTACTTTCTACGTGTACAATGTGGCATATGATAGCATTTTGACAATTTCTTTTTTTACATTTTTGTGTCAATTATAATTCCCAGCTTTTACTCTGCAACATTGCGCTCTAAATGGTTTTCCAATCCATGTGCACAGATTTACACCAAAAAAAAAAAAATTCTACCACATGACACTGGGTTGAGAAGCAAAGTGAATTTTCTGCAAAGTCAATGAAGACTCCATTATATATATGTATATGTATATATGTATATGTATATATACTCAACCAATGAGAATTTAGCTGTGCTACCAATGAGAAAGTTTGTTTCTATTCAATCTTGCAAATCTGCCGGTTCTCTCTGCCTACTTGCTCACACGCCTTGTTTCCTACCTGTCTGCCTGTCTGTCTGTCTGTCTGCCTGTCTGTGTGGGTGGGCATTTAATCACAGACCGTATGTGGTCCGTCATCCCTCGGAGGGCGAGAGGGCACATTGAATTAAAGCTTTAAAGCATCTCTGATTACACAGGCAGCATCTTGTGTGTGTGTACAAATCCATCAACACGGGGTGTTAGAGTGTTATTTCTCTCTGGTACAACAGTTTCATCTTTTTTTCTTTCTTCCAAATGCATGAAATGGGTCTGCTGGGCAGTAAACATGTGAGATTTGTTGTTGCACGACATATGGTTTCAATACTGATGTGTTTTTTTTTTTAATCAAGTTTTGGTTCAAAACGGGGCAAAACATGTTTGTGAAAGCCGCCCAGTAGTACACCCGCAACACAAACACACAGTGAAGACGTTTCAAATGGTTTTACTCAGGCTATTGGTAGAAATCTGAGGTGTATTTTATTTGTAACATTGTTGTGATATGACAGTAATGATGTGAGATAACTGCTGAGAAAAAAAAAGAAGTGAGAAGAAGGAGGTAAAGGTCAATATATTTCAGCCAAAAAAACAACTTATTTCCCATATTGTAAGATTACTGTAATACACTGTGCAAACTACTGAGTTATGAGGCTTTATAAGCCTGAATTAGATGTCGAAACCATATTTTCTCTCTTACCTCGGGCAGTATTGCCATGGAGATAGTTTGGTTTTATTGGTTGAGGTATTGAGGTATTTCTACCTCCATACAAATATGTAATTCAATTTGTGGTTCACACAGCATTGAATTATTACATTTAAATGATATTGCTTCTGACATTGTATACTTTTCTGTCAAATCCCACAAAAAGACTGAAACTAACAATGAATGTTCTCTACTAACAAGTATTGTGTAGAAAAAGAGCTCCATTTTAAATATGTGTGTGTGTGTGTGTGTGTGTGTGTGTGTGTGTGTGTGTGTGTGTGTGTGTGTGTGTGTGTTTAAAACACAGCAATCAGTCACACTGTTGACACAGTGACTCACTTGAGCACCAAATGAGTATTAATCCACCGCTGAAAAAAGACCCCCAAAAAAATCCATTATTTACCGTGCTCAGCGGTTTTAAGACATCACCAAACATTTAAATAAAGAGAAACAACTACATTAGTACCAGTGCTCAGCAGAGGGCTTGGGGCTGAGTGCCACAGACGGGGGTGGGGAAGCATGAAATGACTGAGAGTTAGATTAACACATTGTTGGTTTTGGTCTGTTCATGGGATTTGTTAACGTTGAGAAAAGCATAGAATATTACCAGCCTCATCCTTTAATGAGTATGTGAGGGTGAAGTACAGGCCTGAGAAGGTATTTCGTTAGGATGCAGTAACCTCAGCCTTTAACAATCTCTACAGGTCCCCCACTACTCTGGGCAGTGCAACACTTTTCATAAAGCAGTTACAGATAATAGACAGATGGAGGTTTCACCCCAAATAAAATTCCATTCACCTCCATTGGATAATCCGCTGGGTAATTAGTTCAAAGTTGTCGCATGACTTGTGAACAAGTTTAAACTTTAGACAACAATAAACTTCAGATGTAAAGTTGAATCAGCAGCTGTTCAGTCAAGCTGACGCACTTTAAAGTCAGATATGCTGTAAATGAAAATAAAAAACGTGACTGAATTCAAGATGTATTAAAGACACACAGCGGGTTTCCAGAATGTATTTTATTTTCTTAAAACTACAAAAAAAAAAGAGGGATCTCTGGAGAGTGTAAATATATGAATCAACACGGAGCCCCTTAAGTCCTGTAAGGTGATTTCTTTTTTTTATCTTGTGCACACCAGATAATAAACTAATTAACAAGATTTTTGAAAATATATACATCACCTTTCGGGACATAAGCAGCTCCGTAAAATCCTGAATCTTTAGAAGCTTAATTTAATGAGCTGAGGGAACTCACAGCAGCAGCTTCATTCAACTCATCATTTTAGGTCAAAAGAATTCATGTTTAGGGGTTCTTACGTTCTTGTTTTTTCAAGTACATATATTCACGTTAATGACAAACGATTAGTAGATTATATTAAATGTTTTACAGTGTAGATACCACTAGAGGTATGTTAGAATATTCTGCATGTTTTTGTCGTAGAACTGACAATTTAAGACAAGCGCCTCTTTTGTCTCAGTCCATCTCTGAGCACTTTCTTTGTTCTCAGTTAAGTTATCAGCATCCCCCCCCCCCCCCCCCCCCCCCCCCGTTCATGCTGGCACAGTCACAAACTGAAGAGTTAAAAGGGTTTAAAAAGACAACAACAACAACAAAAAACCTTCACACAACAGTAATTAACAAAGTGCTCAGTAGAAGTGACAGTATGTTAAATGCTCATTTTTCTCCAAACAGGCTGCTTTGAAGCCTGGCAGACAGCTTGTGGGCACATGCCCCCCCCCCCCCCCCCCCCCCCCCCCTGGCAGGGTAGACACCCACAAATCCCCAGCGGTGCCACCCTGCCACCCCGGTGCCACACAGAGACTTGAAACAGCAAATTACAGTCAGTCGGGACGGTGGATTTGGATGCAGAGTCAGGGTGGGCTCATTGGTGTGGTTGGATGTGTTGGCGAATTGTGGTTATGTGTGGGTACAAAGTATCCATTTTGGTGATAGCTTGCTGTGTGTGTGTGTGTGTGTGTGTGTGTGTGTGTGTGTGTGTGGTCAGTGTCTGTGTTGTAACCAGGTCTAGTCAGCCCAACCATGTGATCTCCTGATTAGAATGTCACTACACAGCAGATTGTGAACTAAACAGACTTTCGGATCCAGTCGCAGTATATTTTACTCAGGAGTAAACAAACCCCCGCATCGCCCCACTCTGTGCTTATGTGCTGCACCTGAGTGAGACGCAGGGCTGGCGATGCGATACGTATCGCGATACTGGGGGCGACGACTCAATATATTGCGATATACAGTAATCAAGGCGATATATAGCAATTTTCCAATCTTATTTTTTTGGGAAAAGGAGACATCGCCATAGAATCGGAGTGAAAAAAGTTGATGTTCTTAACACAATCAGAACAGTGGGATCGGCATTTGCGGTTTATCACAACACCTGTAGCATCCAACATCAAAGCACTACTTTTTGGGCAATCTGAGCCACCGTCCGCCACGAATCTTTGCACGAAAGCTTTCAATTAAATCAATCACAAAACATGATATCGCAAAACTAATCGATATTTTCTTATACTTAAATTTCTGTTCTGGCCTTCTTTTAAACAACATTATCGTTTGAATTTTTTTTTGCCCTTCCCAATTCAAATACCTGAAATTAAGTATCACCCGACACCAAGTACTGATCCGATATCGGCATGTTAAAAACTATGTACATAGGTATACATATATATATTTATATATATATATATGATATTAGCTCGATGCTTAGACTTGCATACTTGCTGATACCCGAATCAGCAATCTGGGCTGTATCAGAGGCCTTTCCTACACTAGTATCGGTACCAGAGTTTGCAAGGCAGGTACCCTAACAGTCTTTCAACTGGACTGTCAAAGCTCCACCACACTGTCGCTAAGTCGGTGTCCCCTGTCCCTCCACCTCGCACACTCAAAAGCCACGAGGCCAGGTGTTCCACGCTCGTTGCTCCCTCACTCTAACTTGATTTCCCTCATGCTTGATTTACAGTGACGACGGCAAAAATATGAGCTGACTACTTGATTTTCACATCTGGGAGGAGCTTCCAGCTGAGCTACTTATTATCCCTAACAACAACATTCCCCCTTTCAAAATGATAGTTTGCTATATTTTAGTTTGAAGTATCCAGATGGATAAATTCCAATGGGAGTAAGTGTGAAGCCATGAGGAGGCACATTGAGGGGTTTTTGGTCTCCAAATCCTTCAGAATAAAAGCATCCGATAGGAGAGTTGAGTCACTTTTACGTCCCTGTGCTGTTATTAAAAAACAAATGAAGAAAAAAATATATATATCTTTTATTATCATTCTGAAATCGCACGGCAAAGGTTAACCTTGATGGTCTGTAAGTAGTGTGTGCTTTGCTCTATATTATCATGAGGAGATAAAACATCTGGTGGATTTTCTTTCGGGTGTCAATTTAGGCGGCGCAAAATTTTCATTGAACTGCAATAATTTAAAAGAAGGATAAATATCTGAAGTTACTATGATGAACTTTCACTTGGTTTTGACTTTGGCAGTCCCTGTAGGTAAAAGTGGTAGTGTTTCAGAGCACCAGATTCCCTTTAGAAAACCTCTCATTTTGCATCAGAGTCTGCCCTGCTCAGTCCTGGTTCTGGTTCCCCAGTGCCTCCCGTCCCTCCAGCATCCAACGCAGCAGCGAAGCCGGATCTAGGTCTATCCAGATCTGGGTCTGTCGGTGGCTGCTGGAGGCCCCAATAGAGTCTGAGCTGAGGGAGTTTCTGGAGAATCTGCATGATTGTGATGGTCTTGTTTACTTATGTAGGTCGTAAAGAGGCATCGGTATCAAATAACCAGTTCAAAGTTCCTCACAGTAACTTTTAATATCAGTGTCATAATGTATTAGCCATCATGCTTTATTATTTTATTTGTCAAAGACATTTAAAAAACGGCAGACTTCCACCCCCCTTATTTTGAATGACAGGTGATCTCTGGGAATTGAAGTGCAGAAACTCCACAGCCGCTTATCGCCAAAATTGGGGCTAAAATTGGGGCCAAAATAGAGAAAGACATGGAGCTTGTGGAACACCGCTTCAAGCTGGGGCAATTATTCATTAAAAATCATTTGTTTTCGGTTAGCGCTCTATGTCTTTTGGTTGGAGCAGTGATTGCTCCAGAAGAAATTGGTACCCAATTAATTCCCCTCACGACTTAACTTTGGATCCCAGCGTAGCTACTAGAAAACACCTTTTAGACACACACACACACACACACACACACACACACACATGCAGTCACGCCCTCCTTGTATTTCATCCAAGTGTTCCTTTTTTTTTTTCTCTCTCTCTCTCTCTCTCTCTTACACTCAGAACACCCGTCTCTTTTGTTTTTGCCTAAACTCTGGTGAAATTCCAACACGAGGCGAACAGGGCAGGAGAAGGACGAAGGAAAAACATGTTGGAATTTTTTTTTTCCTCCTCTCAGATCTTCAGGGTTTCTCAGCAGCAATTACACAGAAGTGTTACCAGATGCGTCTCGCCATTGTCGGACCGAAAAACCACGTATCTGCACAAAGTCAGTCTGTCTTTCGGGATCGGGAAAAGGAAATGCTTTTTTTTTTTTCTTTTTTTTTTAATTCAACGCCAATGCAGTTTTGAAATTTTTCGCAATGGATTTTGAGTAAAATACCTCGGGGGTTGACGAGGCTCAGTCTTCGCAAAAAACAACTGCAAAACATTCGCAGGGAGAAAAACGCACAAAAATGTTCCAACAGCAGCGTTTGGTTTCTGCAATCTTATCTCATCCTTGAGCCTTGACTCCGAGCTCTCTCCAATTAGTTTAAGAAAAACACACTTACATGCACGCACACACACACACACACACACACACAGATGCTCTTCACACACAGTTCTGCATGTGAATGGACGCACATATATACGCACATTCATGCATGGACGAGTGGTACATTTAGTTGTTTTTATCTGGCGTGCACACACACACGCTTTGATATACAGTAAGTTTGCAGGAATATATGCACTCCCACCATATACACACTTACATAAAACTACATTTTTCACTCGCACAACATGAGTTAATCACTCGCAATTTACTGTCATCCATTCCACAGCTGAAACAACACTGAGAGTAAACATTATTTTATTCTAGAATTGTATCTCTGTCTTCAAAGCACTGGAATAAAATGCCTCAGGCCTTAAGTACCCAGAAGCTTTACTTGAATAAAAGTACCGATACGACGATTTCAAAATACTCCACCATACAAGTAAAAGTCCTGCATTCAGCTATTTTAAGCAAAATGTCCTTAAGTGAAAGTATTCATGATGCAAAATGGCCGCTTTAATTCAGAGTGTATGAATATTATAGGATTGTTACCAGCGACGCATGATGGAGCTGATCTATTTATGTCAGAGTTAAATATATCTACATGTATATATATAATTCTATAAAATAGAGTTTAATCTGCAAAAACTTTTAAAGACATTTCTGTCTATAATTCTAAAAACATTACTGTGCAGTGAAATCAACCAGTTTTGAATTTGCGTCTTTAAAAAGAAGTGCATTTATAAATTTAAATAAAAATAAACAAGGCAGGTTGTGGTACTATAATTATGAAAACGTTTTTTTTTTACTAAATGCTAAGTAGATATGCAATGAAAACAAGGTTGAGAATTTTTTTAATAAACTGGTGTAGGGGTTTTTCAATTGAAGTTACTGCAAGGAACTATTAACTGGTTATGAAAAAGTCTCAATTGATTGTCATTGGTGCCAATGGGTTTAATTCAAAAATCATGCATGTTCCCCAGAACCTCCAGCAGTAAAATAAGAGGTTTTCTAAACCGTTTTTTATCCACAGAGAGCACCATCGACACAAAATCAAAGTTCTTTGCAGTAGCTTTAAAAAGAAAATCAAAGGACTGAACTACAGAGTAAAATGGCAAGATTAGAGGGATATTTTCTGACTAAATAATGCACCATGTTTTATCTTAGTTAACCAGTAACTTATCGGGAGTCTGGCATTTGTTGTTTTCACACTTTGGTTTTTGTACAGAATAAACACAATAGATATAGCGTGTTAAACAGTGAGCTTTAGAGGGGCTGGTAGTTGGATACCTTTTGACGCACCAGGCTGTCTGTTTCCCCCCCCTTTCCGGTCTTTATGCTAAGCTAAGCTAAACCTGCTGCTGGTTGTAGCTTTACATTTGATGTACAAACATGAAAGCGGTATCAATCTTCTTATATACCTTCGGAAAGACAGCGGCTGGGCAAATCAATTTAAAAAAAACATTACTCATATTTTATTTTTATATCCTAAGGACTAACATTTATTGAACTAAAATGTGCTACTTTTATAAAAAAAAATGAGCATACATACAGGTGTGTGTGCACGCCATGCTAAAACTCTTTGAATTTCAATGGCCAGGGTTCAAACTACTCTATGGGCAATTGAGCCATAATCAACCAATCACGGGACTTGCTTAGCCCAACCGGTTGGCCCCGCCCACTGTGCAAGGCTAACAGAAGAAAAGTGGGATTATGACTAATCAAATATTTCTGACACCGGTCGCTGCCTCACTGGCTTCACCTCCGAGTGCATCAGCTTTCAGTCCTCAAATAGCGGGGAGCTGGGGACCGTTGGTTAAGGGAAACTAAATACCTGTTGTGGGCGCACAGAGGGATTATGGGTATTTTCGGTTATGCGGGTAAGCTGGACTTTCTGACACGGCCGCTATGGGGTTTTGATTCAGAGCAGGAACGCGTTTGATATGTACAAACACACGCACAAATTGCGTACTGTAAGCATGCACACATATCTCATCCACACATCACACCCCACTACACACACACACACACACACACACACACACTCTCACTCACTCATTCATACACACACACACACACACACACAGAGAAGCTGCCTATGCTCTCAGTTTCTCCCTCTGTCTCGAGAGAGAGGGTAATTGCTGCGGAAGCCGAGCTACTGAGCGCCAGCCGTCTGTTTGGTTGATAGGGATCAGTGGCCAAAGAAGTGTGGAGTCTACAGAGTCCAAAGCAGAACTCTTCTCAAAACTTAGAACACAACATAGTTTTCCACCGTTGGTTTCTCTGGAACTTTCATTACCTGTTTTGGCAACATCTCCCCTCGCTTACTGTTTTCAGATGTTGGCTGTCTGGCTAAAGGTGTTTTCAGAAGGAAAGAGGGGCAAATGTTTCGCATCGAATCACAAGCAAGAAATTGACCGCTGGCCTCCTTGTGCTTACGCGCCAACACAGGAGATGTATCGTAAGCTAGCTAGCAACAGATGCTCTCTCTTTCATTTCCTCTGTAACTTCCTTTCCCTCTATTTTGTTTAGCGCGCACGTAACTGCACTGCAAAGCTAATGACATTCCCATCAGCAACAGCCATATCTTGTGCAAACGTTAGCATGCAAAGCTAATGACATTCCCATCAGCAACAGCCATATCTTGCGCAAACGTTAGCATGCAAAGCTAATGACATTCCCATCAGCAACAGCCATATCTTGCGCAAACGTTAGCATGCTAACGGGCTGGACTAACTTGGTATACCTGCATGTTAGCATTGTAACTGTGAGTGTGTTAGCATGTCGATGCCAGCATCTGGCTAACAGCAGCACTGTGCAGACAAACAGCCTCCCGGAGCTGCTAGCATGCTATCAGGACTCGACCCTGAGAAGCTGTAGCGGGCCATCGATGAGAGGAGTGATATCACGTGAAAGGCTTTATTTTTTTCCCCCCTCAACTTACTGAGTGACCGACCCCCGCGTGCCGGGTTCAAACAAAGTTTCACCGTCTCCACCCATCAGCCATCTGTTCAGATGTTCTTCAGTGACCTGCGCGGGGGAATTTAGATTCTGTGCTCCCCGTTTGACACAGTCGGGGTGTAAGCGCATCGACGTGCTTCAAAGATCAAAGTTCGGACCCCATCACCTTTAGATCCTAAAAACCAAAGGTATGTGTGTATTTTGCACTGTCTTCAGCTACCTGCTCACATAGTTAGTGTTAGAGTTTGACTTGATTCGATGAAATTAATTTGCCTTGGACCGTCCTCTGGTTGTTAGGAGTGATTCATTAAAAGTAGATGAAAGAGATGTGAAAAAGTAAGAGCCCCCCCACTGTATTTGCAAACACAGAATTACCACATTTAGCAGCATGTTGGCGTAACACATGAACAAGTTATGATACAACTGGCTGTTGATTCATATCTCGAGCCAAGCGAGAGAGCTTTACCTTCGGGATTCGGTCGTGACCGGCGAGGCGTGAGAACACTGGAGCCAAGAGAGTGAAGAAGCCAAAGAGTGAAACGGAGAAACCAGACGTTGGAGAGATGACCAAAAGAAAGTCAGAGAGCGAGACAGAAGAAAGAAGGAGCTAAATCGTGAGTAAGCTTGTTGATGCTGAAGTGAAACTAGTGACTCAGCTCCAGGGCCTCTTGAGAATTTAGTCACGCAAGCTTCTGGTATTCTAGGGAGTTTTATGTGAGCGTGGGTGTTTTGTGCGAGTGTGTGTGTGTGTTCATTAGGTGTTTTCCATAAATGTAAATTTTGCAAGGAAGATTCACTTTTTATTTTTTTTTACCATTGACCATTCCAATAAAGATAAATCGACCGTATTCGGCCCGATTCTAAAAGTAGTCACGTATGACCCCCCCCCCCAAAAAAACTAGCTACGACTGATTCGTACCGCGCCTGAGTACAATCACTCCACTCCCCCGCCGCTCAGCTTTCACATTAGTAATGTTGTTTCATAAGTGGACTTGCGGCATCATTTGTGTCACGTCCGTTTATCTTGCCGCTAAAGTAAAGAACCGGGCTACCAAATTTGTAGCGCATATGCAGAGTTTGGAGGAAGCCGGCAGCGTTGAAAATAAGCCCACGCTTTCAAAACTGCTCGCTGACTGCAACCAGAGTTAAAAAGCAGTCCGCTTTCGTGTTTTGGTAAAGCCGATTTTCTGATCAGAACCATACCCGAGTACACATGAACTGTACTTGAGAGCAAACTCAACTTTAGAACCCAAAAGGCGGGTTTAAACTTGATTGACAGACGTCCCAGCCCATCACACTTAACGCTGGAACATTGTTCTTTGGGCTACATGGAAATTGAACGTGCTCAGATTGTTAAGAGACATTTGTATCTTTGTTAGTACGAACGTCGACAGTTATTTTTGTTTCTTTTTTAAGCCCTCAGCGTATTTGTAGGCCTCTGCTCGAAAATTGCATACCCATAGTAAAGAGAGTGTATTTCGTCTAAATATAAGGTGTATTTTAATAGTTTTGGTATTTTAATAAAGCTAACACTTGTGAGATTTGTTCAGATTTGTAAATATCAGTATATATGTTACTGGTTAAGAGTAAATTAAGATGGCACAGAGCCCAAATTAAAAAAAATTATCTTCGATTATAATATAATCCAATTTTGATAAGATATTTTTAAATACCCTCAAACTTTGGTTTAAAGGTTTTCAAAAGAAAAACAATAACAATTCATCATCTTATAAAATTATTATGGTGTCTATAGATGGCTACACATCTTGCAGACACAGAAACAGCATTCTTTGTCATGAATTATTATTATTATTATTTGCTGAGGGGCATGTGCGAAGGAGTATCGAGAGCTTCCACTGCAGGGAATCGCCGACTTTGAAATATTGCTGTTGAAGTTTTTGCCCCTTTCCTCGGCACTGATCTACTCTGCATACAAAGCTCCAAGTTTATCTCGAATGACTTTGCAAACGTGACCATTTTTGTGGACTTTATTTAGCATATTTTCTATGTTCTCTTCCGCCCTAACACGCATCGGACTTCTGCAAAAGTCCTCTCAAACTCATGTCAGTCGTTTTACCTGTGTCCATATCCATAAAATGCCTGCGTTCACAACTGCCCAAACAAAACGCACCAAAGGTCGATTAAAACGGGGGAACAAAAAAAAAAAATGTGCTGGCGAAAGCTGCTAACTTCATCTGTCTGCCGTTTTGTTCAGAGCAGCTCATGCTTTCAAGCGTAAAAGTGGGTTTTGTCAAAGCTTTTTAAGTAAAAGCAGCTGCCCTTTGTGGCTGGAAGTCTGAGGTTCACGCCTGCAACTGCAACCCTCAACAATAGCATTACTATTGCAGTTAATTGCGCAATTAAATAATAACTCCACACAGATCCCACACATTGTTTCACCACCGTCCTCTTTTCTTTTTTTTTGACCCGTGAGTGACGCGCCAAAGTACTTCGTTGAGACTTTTGTCTCATCGTCCACACCGACTTGCTGCAACGCACTGTAAACCGTCGTCGTCAGCGCAGCGTCTGGGTGGCTTGAGAGGGTGCGGCATAAATAGAGCTCCGGTTTGATTTGATCCCCTCCACATTGGGAGGACGGCTGCACATTGGGAGGACAGCGCGTTGAGTTCCGAAAGCCAAATTGAAGAGTGGGTTAGCAGAAGCCGCGCCAACAACAGCGCAACTGAAAGACACTAACATTTATGTAGAGAAACCACACACACACACACACACGGATGCACATATACTGGGTTACGCGGTTGCATAGGAGAAATGGTCACATTTACACGGACAAGCCAGATACACACATCCACGAGAAGATATGAAGTGGTGTACATTTACAACACAGGAAAAAGGGAAGATGCCGACACTTACGCGGGAGAAAATTAATGCAGACACACACACACACACACATACACACACACAGATGGTGGCAGCAGGGCAGACCCCCTAGTCTGTCCACATATGGCTGCAATTGACCGGCAGGGTAGGTGGATAAATGGCAGCCGACCAACCGGTGGTATAATTATCTGACCAGCCTCTTTATGTAGCTTTAAATAGCAGCCCTTGTTTGCACTAAAAATAAACTGTCATTTCAGCCTGCTGACATTTGACCCCTGACACCCGACCCCCGGAAAGGACAAAGGTCGGCCTTCTTGGACTTGGCGCTAAAAATAGCAGGCGGACCTCACGTCACCCTTGAACCTGAATGAAAAAAAAAAAATGAAAAAAGGGCCCTAAAAAGAGCAATCCGTCATTTGAAAAAAGTGTCGCCTCCTCCTACAGATCAACTGAAAACAAAAACTCTTTCAGCGCTTAAAGTAGGTAACTTAAAGGAAAATTTGGGTATTTTTTACAACGTATTCTCTTCAAGCTTGGGTCGGTAATGTATTCTATGTATTTATTTGTTGAAATTCTATTTTACATCCTGACAGCAATCAATAAATCAAATGCTCTGATGCCCGTGCACTCATTGCGCGACACCGGAGTCTTCAGCCATGTTTGTTGTTTACGTACTTAATGATCATTTTGGGGGAGGGGCTTCGGAGGGAGGCCTGAAGAGACAGACTTTCTCGCTAGATTAAGCGGCGTTTGCAGCCAGTGCTGCTAGCTGCTTTCATTGGAAAAGAGTTGGCAACACTGGATCTTTATTAATTTTAACTTCAACTTTACATAAAAAATGTCACAGACTTGCTGCTGAATCCAACAGAGCAGTAAATACAGAACTGTGCCCACTGGATTGTAGCTGAATGCATAGCTGTGCCTCCTTTATTTGAATAGCTAAATGGAAAGATAAAGGATGGAGGCACGAGGACCATCCCGCTTTGATGAAAATAGAATCACGCTTTATACGTAACAATATGTAAATATTTGTTAATAGAGCAGAATAGATCCCATGTGCAGTTAGCTACAAAAGCTAATCCAGAACTTCTGTGTTTGGCCTACATTTGGTCGGACTCAGAGACAAGCATTTGAAGCAATTTATGTTAAATTGCAATTTGTTTAGAAGGCTTTAGGAGGCTTGCGCTACTTGCCCCCCATTATACGTTTAGATATGTCCTGAATCGGTACAATGGTGCAAAGTTAGTTTAGCTTATTGTGTTTAATGACCATTTGGAATACACTCCTAACTATTGTTTGAAAAGAGGAATTGTCAGTGGTGAGATCAAGAGCAGGCCGACCTCACCCCTCTCCGTCGCATTGAAGCCATTTCTTTTAGGCAAATTATACTCCGTTTTTTTTTTTTCCTTTCTCTCTTCTCACACTTTCTACTCTCCCCCCCCCCCGTCTTTGAAACACCAAATCACCACCTGTTCGCCCTCGGAACGCCTCCTTCTCAGAGTCTCACTCACACACGCAGAAAAGAGTTAATGACCCTGACCTGTGATTATGATGGCCTGTGGCGTTCACCTGCAGCTCCAGACACACACACACACACACACTCACACACACACACACATACAAGCAGCGGCTGCAGAGACCCAGCGGACCCCTGACCTCTGCAATAACACACAGGGCCAGATGTGGTGGCACAACTCTCTCTCTCTCTCTCTCTCTCTCTCTCATGCATTGGATGGAGGATGTGTGTGTCATTCAGACATTAATCAGAAATAAGTTATTGTGATGCGGGGGCAGTCCTTTCGGCCAATCAACAGCCGTCGACCCTCTGTCCGTCAAGCGCTCCGACCTCACGCGGCACAACAGATATCACTGTTTTTATAAAAAAAAAAAAAATTAAAAATGTGCAAGAGAATATCAGTGAAGCCGGTGTTAGTGTACTTCAATTATCCCATACACATGATATTGTGCCAAATGACTGAGGCTAAACCTAACACTGCAAGAAATGATGGGCAAACTCGCATTTTTTGCGTGGAGAAATTAAAGATAGCCAACAGATTTGCAAGCGCACTCCAACCACAGCGCCGCTGCATGCTAATCTCACATCTAAACTTAATCTTATAATGTATTTACGACCTGTGTTTGGATCGGTTTGGATAAAGCCCATTTTAATACGCTGACTCAAGTGGTTGGTGACAGGAAATCTTATGGATTCACAGATGAAAGCGCGGAGATCCACGGCTCATTTCACGTGAATATCGCTGTCAGGTGTTCAAGGGAATCGCTTGACCGTACCAGCTGAGCCAGAGGGTCGTCAAGTTGACTTATTTTGTTCCAAACTGGACGGACGTCTAATCCCCTTTCCTCATTCTTTTTGTGACCAGCAGTACACAAACACTGAAAGAACATTAGCATTTACTTGGGAGTCCTTCCAGATGGAGATGCGTTACTCTTTTTTTTTTTGTCTTGGCCATCTCTGGAAGCTCTTTAGCTGCTATAATGCTCCACAAACTTTCACCAGCTAGTTGCCAACTTTGACCGCCTGCTGGGCAGAGCTGGTTGATAGTTCTCTGTGGGTTCATCACAACAAGAAACACTTGGCGTTGAGCCTCGTCCTTTGATTTATTGCTACCATGGAAATACTTCATTTGGCTTCAAATTTGGCCAAACCAGTTGTGCCTTCAGTCATTCTGCTTCAGTTAACCTGACGCACCACATGGGTTTGTTCTACAGAACCGTTGGAGAATGACACACACCTTGTAAAAATGCTTGGCAGGTGAACAGCTGAACCGTCTGTCAATCAAACTCCCGAGACGAAGAGCGAGACACATCTCTTCTATCGAAGAATGGAATTCTTCTTCTTTCAATGATAAAGCATGTAACTGATGCTATTGCAGCATCTACGCTAACCTCTTCAGGGGCCGCCGTCATTGTTGAGATCTCGTGACCGTAGATGATGGCGAGAGCCTTCTGGCTCAACTCCTTCACCGCGACGGTCTGGTACAATGCCTGCAGTATAAAGATTCAATGTACGTACTTTTATACTCCTTTCATATATTGGAACTCGTACTTTTCAAGTGGTCCAAATCAAATTGGAATTGCAATGCTAAATTCCAGGTCGGCCTACAAAAACACATCACCCCTGCAGCACCCGATCGACCAAAGAACTGCTTTGGAGCGCAGTGACAGCAGAAAATGATCAGAGGGATTCTTTTTACATCCGATAGGTAAGAGCAACATGATATGTGTAACAGTGCTGCAGAGATGTGGAGGACCATTCAGTGTGTGTGTGTGTGTGTGTGTGTATACGGAGGGGGAGTTTTTGGCAATTTTTTACCGGAGTATCCCTTGGGTCGTAAACCAAACACCTTTTTTTTTTTCTTTCTTTTTTTCACAAATGCGTTGCATTGATATGTTTGGCATGTGCCTAATCGGTTTGAGTTTCTTTTGGGGAAACCGTTACCCTGAATGTAGAGCAGTCCGGACACTGGAGAAGGGAGTGTGGGGTAATGTGCTCTTTCAACAATGTCACATTTGATCAGATATGACGTGGAAATTGCTCTTTACAAAATCGCCGCCTGGGCAAGGGGTTCATTACAATACCACAACTCTGTTCTGAGGTTGAATATTTCTCTTCTTCCCTTCTTTGCTCGTCTTTTGCAAACCCCCTCTCTTATTTCACGTAACCACACACACACACACACACACACACACACACACACGCCTCTACGTTTACATCTGTGCTGTAGATTCTACGAAATAACTTCTCCTGAGAATATGAAACCATTAAGGTAATAACATATTGCAGCATTATACCTTATAATTAGCTTGTAATAACTTTTTCTTTTTCCCTGCGAGTGCCGTTACACTTTTTTGGGGTTTACATAAGCAAGACAATTTTATATTTCTGTTTTCAAGGTTCACTTACTAGCTCGTACCGGAGCTTTCGGCCTCATCACGCGGCATTCTAAGACCTGAGAAGTCCTTAAAAGTGCAATGCATGAAAACATGTCAGCTTCTGAGCTTTCATGTTAAAAGGAGAAGAAAACTCCGTCCTCAGATGAAAACCATGGCTGAAAGCTCCAGAAAAAAAGCTAGTAAATGGACCTCAAGTTGGAATTGTTTCATCAAAAAAACAGAAAGCAGAACATTTAAATCTGAGCTGATGTAATAAAATCCAATAATCAATGTTTGTCAAAGGACTGTGAGGTATGTTGTTAAGGGAATTGGACTGTTATATCTAACATGACGTAACAACGTGAGGTAGAACAGGAATGTGCTTTGCATTTTTGCTAAAGCTTCTAATCTTTGCATAAGACCATGATGACTGAAGCTCAGGACAGGGGGAAAAAACCCACAGGTACCTTTTGTCCAGTTTAATCTGCAACATCATAGAGTGCTGCAGGAAGGAGGCCTAACGTCAGCATTTCTGCACTTCCAGTTCTGAAGTCTTGAAGTAAATGTTTCTTTGAATGGGTTTTTGGTTAAATGCCTGGAATAATATTGTTCCACAGTATAAACCCTCTCATTTTTAAACTTTTTACTTGTCTTCAAAAAGGCAGTTGTCAACAAGTGGTTAAATGAGACTACAGATGTTATAGGGGACATTAATTAAATGTCATCATGCTGGCTGTTACAGCCTCGGTGTGTGTATTCACACATATTAATCATTATTAATCATTGTATGATTCACTAGGTGTCCAAACTGTCCGAAAGGAATCATATTGGTTGATTTCTGGGTGAGAAGGACACATGATTAATAGTTTACAACAAGTGTTAAGTGTGTAGCGCTAAATGTCTGTCGGATGGTCCACCCCCTTGTTCCGGACATAAATATCTCTACAACTTTAGAATGGATTGCCGATAAAATCTATAGAGACATTCATGGTTCCCAGAGGATGAATCCTACTGACTTTGGTGATCCCCTGACTTGTCATTTAGCGCCACCAGCAGCTCAAATTCTTCCCTTATCCTGTGAAATCTCAGCATCTACTCAAAGCATTGGCACCAAATTTTACGTGCATTCATAGTTCCCAGATGATGTATCCTACCAACTTTTCCTCTCATCCAACATTTGTTATTTTGTGCGAAATGTATCGACAACAGTCGGGTGAAATTTGGTGTGTACATTCATGTTCCCCGTTAAAATCAACTGTAGCAAATTTGGGGTTTCTTCAATTTTTCCTCACCCGCAAAATGTGTGCAATACTTTGGTTAATGCTCTGTGTTTAGCGCGAATGTTAGCATGCTGACGCAAGTATTTAGCTGGCGGCACCACTGGAGCTATTCTTTTTTGTTTTTTCCATTTGCAAAAGTTTTGGATAGCACCTGTTACCTGGTACTTTTTCTCGGTACCACCTCGGCTCAAGGTTCCAAGCAAGCCGAGCCAAAACTCGAGCGGTTGATCAGATCTGCCCAAACTGGCCATTTTTTAAATGTTCGTAGCCATGACGGCCAGCTAAGAAGCCCGCCTACACTGACGGGTTTGTATCTGCAGCGAAAACGAAACAGAGAAAAGTAGTGGTCCCAAAAGGGATTTGAGTCGAGCCTTCACCAATGGAAATTAGGCAAATGTCTTGTTTCCCACTTGTAAGTTATTACACTGACAAATATAATAAGCACACAAACACAGCTCTCATACTTCCTCTTCCTAGTTATCCAAGACGATATCTGACCCCCGTCACCTTCAACAAGTCTCAGACATCTAATGAACTGATCTCCTAAACATTCTGTAGATTTCTTTTTTTTTGGGGGGGGGGGGGGGGGGGGGGGTCACCTCAGGGGTCCAATTCCCTGCAGCATGCAGACAATCAGGTCAAGGGGCCTGGAGTTTGGGGACACGACTCTGACGCACTAAAGCCAAGATGTCTACGCACAAACACACACACACACACACACAGAGGAAGCTGAGAAACTAAAGGAAGCTATGGTGACAAACCATTTCCCCTGTTCAGCAATTACCCACCATTCAACTCTGCACCGAGGCTCATTACATCCAGGCCTGGAATGACATTTGGAAACGGTTGAAGGAGGCCCGTTCAGCGCTGCACTTTGTTGTTGTTATTATTATTGTCTGTGCTGAGAGCGGCCCATTAGCACATACTCCGGTCCTCCCCGCTGCCCCGCACCACCTGCACTTGTTGAAGGAGCCGATCAAACTGCGGATTGATTCGCCGTCTTCGCCGGAAATATTACAGCGAACTGATAATACTGTATTTAAAGAGCTCAGAAATGACAGCTAATGATTCAGGAAAAGGTTAAATAGATGGTTATATTTACTGCACTACATTTGAAAGTCACGCGTATTCAAACCATGTGAAATAAGGGTGTATGTATTGCAGTATGTAGAATTTAAACATAAGCCTGGTAGTTAAATTATATTTATTTTAGCCAAAAGTCTTGTCACCTGTCAAACATGCTTACAAATGTGTTAAAGGCCATATTTTTTCTGATGTAATACCTTGTAATTAAAAACAATAAAAGTACTTTACAGGGTAGAATTTGTTTTAAACTCATTTCACAATTCCATTCATGGAGTGTGAACTCCACATATGAATGTATATCAGTTTTCTCTTGAAGAAGGTCCATTCTAACTTGACATTATAGGACATTACTATTCAAATAAAAATAAAAGGATGTTTTTGTAGTTATGTTCAGGTACTATACAGTAGCTTTATGAACAGGCCGGTTTAACAATCTCCATGAAGAGTAAAGACTTGCTGAGGCTGAAGACGAAGAAGTCCATTTCATGTTTTATTGCTTCATAATATAAAGGCTACAGATTGTAGTAGAACATCCCAAAGGAGAGAAATCTGTTGATAGCCGTTATTATTTGTGGGTTTTTTGTGACGAAAGGCAAAGTTTATTGTTCGCAATGTAATGTTATATACTTAGAGTTCTGTTCTGTGTGCAGTGTAAGCAAGCAGAAATGTACTCCCTGTTAGTCACTAATGTTTTTTTAATGAAGTATATATATATTTGTTAAAAAACTGAAACGGATGATCCGCACAAGGCTACTCTCCATTACAGAAAATGAAGAATACTATATTTGCAATCCAACATCTGTATTAGTAGGTCAACAAATGTGAAAAAGGTTTCGGGTGTCCTTTATGTTCTTATCCGCCGTCACATGAGACACTGCAGCTGCCTGATGTCGGCCTCACAGAAACAAAAACAGAACTATAAAGATATTCATAAAAGCTGAGTCAAATCTGAAAAACACTGTCGAGAATTTGTTCACCCAGTATGAACCCTTTTATTATTGTTATTTATATTTGACTTAAGGCTGCACAATTAATTGAATATTAATCGTCTTCACAATTTTGGCTTCCCACAATTCAGTGAACATGATGGACTGCGGTATTGACTTTTAAAATGCTCATAAAAAAAAAACTCAGCTGAATATCAAATCCAGCGCTTCCTGCGCTAACAGCCGGCCACCGGGGGGGGGGGGGGCGTTTCCAGATGTTTTGGCTTCGTTTTTAAGGAGCTGTCATGCCGCTGCGATCCAGTAGAACAGTAATGTACTGTATATTTTACCGTCCTCTTTATCATGCAAAGATTTGTACGTGAAGGTGAGCGAAGTGCTCTGTTGATTTAATTGTGGGTAAACAGTTTTGGTACAATTGCTCATATACACAGGGAATAAGGACCGGTCTTATTCTGATGCAAAGGTGTGTACATAAGCAGGCAGGTAGCACAACACGGAAGTGAAAGCAGCGCTCCGTTGATTCAAATGTGGAAGTGCAACAAAAATATTTTGTTCCGAAAATCACTGAATAATCATGATGTCAATATTGGTAATTTTGGCCATAATCATGCAGCCGTAGTTTGACTTGGTGGAAAAGAAATGTAAACAGGTGTTTCACCTAATTGAGCGATCAACATCAGCCTCAGGTAAAATTATATTCATTTGGTTTGAAATAGTGGTGGAAAAAGTACTCTTTTTAATATATATATATATATATATATATATATATATATATATATATATATATATATATATATATATGTGTGTGTGTGTCTTTCAATTAATTGTTTAATGCCAACCAACTACAAAACCACATGTATGTGCATTCACATATATTAAACAAACTTTATAAAAATAAAATACAGGATTGTATTAGACAGCATAACCAAAAAAGAGAATTCAAGTCCATTAAAATACAATTTGCAAAGATAAATCAAACATGAATTCACTTAATATAAGGAGAAATAAATAAAATGTAAATTCAAGAATAGGAACAAAAAAAAAAATCTAAACCTCCCCTGTTTCCTTGTCCCCTTCCCTCCTCCCAGCCGCCAACTCATTAGATGAATGAAACGGTGCTTATTATAGGCTACAGCTCAGGAACTTTTATATGCACGGTGTTGCCAAGTCGCATCAAACTGTGGGAGCCTGGCCTTTCAGATACACCTTACCCTTTCCAAATGCAATGCGCTCGTTAGATCCGGCAGCCACACCTCGGAGGTAACGACTGCAGTTTCTTTCCATGACATGAGCAGTCGGCTAATTGTTTTTGCTGCGATGAGGCAGCGAGCGAGGAATTGTTATTGGGCTGCGTGGCGAGCGCTCGTTACGCTTCGGAGACACCACGGCCGATAAACAAAGGTTCTGGTTCTAGAGGAGCGTCGTCGAAAAAAGGTAGCAGACCAGAAAGACGCAACCTTGGGGCATAAAGCGAAGCCAGGGACTAGAGTTGTCTCTGAGGAATGGCGTTCATCACACATGACTGAGACGTTCAGATATGTGCTGTGTATTCCTGCACAGAGTAATGCTCAGATTCTTGACTGAACTAAAAGTACCATTACACCGTGTAAAGATGCTACATTACACCTAAAAACAAAGTATTGCTTCATACATTTCTTGTCGTTTTCTGGAGTATTCTCTAATATTAGCTTTGTTGTGTGTGAAACAACAGTTACTTGAATTCAACTTAGGAGGTTAGCTCTGCAAAGAAAAAGTTGGAAACTTTTAGTTTTAACTTTAAATGCATTGTATTTTATAAGCTTTTTTTTTTTTTACGGTTATTTACGTTATTTTTATTATCAATGAATTTGTTAATTATTTTCAGTAAAATGTTTTCGAACACCAAAGATGACGGCATCAACTTGCTTGATTTTAACCAAGAAATATTCAATTAACTATGAAATGTTACTTTTATTTATTTATTTTTTTAAACAGCAAATCCATGTTATTGAGAAGCTGCAGCTATCTCTGCTGGATGAAATGACTTAAACGCTTCATCGACAATTAAAATAGCTGCAGATTAGTTTTCTGTCACAGACTAATGGTTGTTTAGAGAATAATCGTAATGATGGTGCTTGAGGGTAAATGTTACTTTCCACCACTGCTTGTAAGAACATTCTTCACTCTGCTGACGCTGCAGCGTTCGCTACCAGACATGCAGCTGTACTGCGATACGACGCGGTACGGACACTCTGGCGATGGCGTCTAATGGCTTCCCCAGCTGTTGAACTATTGACTCTGTCGGCGATAATAGATCTGCGTGACAACTTCAAGTTGGCTCTGATGTGCAGATGAGACTTTTTTATTTTTATATCACTTAAAACGCAAAAAAAATTTTTTACCAGCCTCAACATGAACCGGGTCTGAGAGCACCGAACCTGAAATACTGAGGGAGAGCAGGAGAGTTTCATAAGCGCGATGAATACAAAGCCTGCGCTGTAAGACAGGTGGCGCTGCACTGCAAACACAGATCACGCCTTAAACACAGCGCTGCTTCTTTTCCTCTTGCGTGACAGAGGCACATTTATGTAAGGACCTGGTCTAACTATATTTATTTCTTCATTTTTGTATTATGACAAAAAAAACAATCGCTGCAGCTTATTTCCCATAAATATTTTTAAACTATGTTATGTAAAGTTATTACTAATTTTGTAAGCTACAAAACCTTTGTTTTAATAATCATATTTAGGTCTATTTTATTTTTTTATTATTATTGTAGGAAGACAGGTTAGTCACACACACAGCGTCAGACACACACACACACCTGTCTTTTCTCTGCATCATAAAAATAATTACAACGCAGTAGAAGCTGTAGCGCTTCATAATTAAGGCATTCATAATATCCATGCTCAATTGCAATAATTGAAACACATTATGAAGCTGTTTTTAGAATCACGTTAAGTCAAGTATCATAATACATAATTACTGGTAACTCATTAACTTGTTCTTTATCATTCAGATAGTTGTAATACATCCCAGGGATGTGAGCAGATTAAAATGCATTTTAAGTATGTTTGTGATCTGAGTCATAGAGAGTGTTGAATTAATTAAAAGTGTTTAAGGTCAAATTTGTCTGTCACAGTTTAAATGTCCTCTGTTGATTAGTGGATTGCAGTCTTTCAAGTTCTGTTTTTTTCAAACTCGAGAACAACTTCTCTTGATGAGTAGGATATTGTGAAACGCATGGCACAGTGATGGACTAAGTCACGTCGATTTTAAAAGGAATACATCACCCGCAAAATGAATATAACGGGGGGTTCAACAACAGCAAAACTATGTCAAAACATCTGTTTACATCTAGTATAGTACTACTATAGTATAGTAGTACATGTAGTATAATCCAAGTCCCAGTCACACAACTGAATGCTAACTACCAAACAGTAAACAGTTCATCAAGCCTCAGTTTTCTTCACGAATCAAAGGCAACACGAGGCGACTGATTGACATACCAATGGTCGTTATGGGGGGGGGGGGTAAAGTATCCCTTTAAAGTGGAATGAGCAGCTTGACAATAAAGGACATTCAAGCACAGACATGGCCGGCAAAAGAAAAAGCGGCTGATGTGACCGTCGGCGTTGGCTCGACTCCACTAGAGGTAGAAGAGAATTAGCTCTTTTGTGAATTGGCCGATCAGACCCCTTTAAAAGACGACACACAAACTCCCTGTAACCTCAGGAGGGAGGCAGAGGCTTCCAGGTTTCACAGCCTCTTTTTATGGTCAGGAGAAGTGTCAAAATGTCCCTCCGGCTCTTTCCACTGCTGACACGCTGCGTTGAGAACCACCACAGATGCTCGCACACACACACACACACACACACACACACACACACACACACACACGCTGAGCTGGGCTGGCCTGTTAGAGCTGCGGGAGAACAATATCGCCGAAATCGTCAACAGTTGTTTGTGAGGACAGTGAGGAGAGAGGAGGTTGGAGCAGCCAATGTGTGTGTGTGTGTGTGTGTGTGTGTGTGTGTGTGTGTGTGTGTGTGTGTGTGTGTGTGTGTGTGTGTGTTTGTGCGCGCCGGGGAATGGTAGCCGGTGTGAAACTTTACGTCATGGGAATATACTTAACAGCTCAGCTTTGTTTGCCAGTGCGAGAGATGAGAGACGATAAACCCATTCGCTCTTTCGTTTACTTTTATTTAGTTATTCCTTTTTTTTACATCACTGAAGAAAGCGGCCTTATTGGGACACTCACAGATGACCATCAAATGAATGAATTAAGCAATGAGTAACATTAAATGATTTGCAACACTATAGATTAAATACTTTTGTTGGCCGCTTTTATGTTATGGGTGACCGTGGCTAAGTGGAGAGCAGGGCCACCTTTCAATCAGAGGGTCGGTGGTTTGATCCCCGGCTCCTGCCCCACTAGTCTCATGTCAATGTGTCCTTGAGCAAGACACTTAACCCCAAAAATGCTCCTGTAGCTGTGTCTACGGTAGATAGATACTGAATTGTAAGTCGCTTTGGATAAAAGCTAAATGACTGTAATGTAGTGTTATTCAAAATAAACAGGATCACCAGCCAGGTTGCACTTAAGTCAAACGATCTCACGACTTTAACCCAGGAGGCCACTGTTTCTGTGACGCGGGAAACCAAAAGTCCACGTTGACTTATTTTAAGTTACGCAAGAATGTTACTTAAAGAAATGTAACTTCACGTATGCAACAGTGTTTTTATTTGAACCCAAAACCACGATCTTTTACTAAACCTACCCAAGTAGTTTTGTGAAATTATTCATTCATTATACATACAAAGTCTATGCACAGACGCGATGAGACTGGAGTGACGCAAATTTGCGATGGCGCGACGTGAATTTGCATCAATCAGTTGAAATTGTTCAACTCCGGCGAAAAAATGGCGTGACGCTGCGGCGCGATAGCCTATCAGGGTTGAGATGTTTCTCCTGTCATCACTGACGTCCTGCCATTTTTGAATCAGGAAATAAATACTGTATCCGTCTGTGTTCACCCAGAGCTCTACGATGTGCTTCAAGTCTATTTTTGTTGCATTTATTGAAGCGTAATCAGCATAGACAGCTGTTTGAAGCACACAAATATCACGGTTATGTATTTTTGTAGGCCAACCCCAAAAATTTGCATCACACCGGTTCCCTCGACAAAAACCCAATAGGATTTTTACACTGGAGTTTGGTTTATTGCAGAAAATGGCAAACAAACGTTAATCACACCTACACGTTTTATTTAGCAAGATAATCTTCTCAAATGAACACTTTTTATGATTTTTTTTTTGGGAGTGTGAACGCAATCGGTAGAAGCGAAAAGCTAACATTAGGGTATAAACAAACTACAGCACGGTCACATGAGCACGAATCTTGAAAAAGACGTGAAAGCTTGAAATTTCTCATGAGGCCTTTGAAATCTCTCCTTGTTTTAGGCATCTAACCAAAAATGTACTCAAAAAAAAAAAACCTTGACTTTGAGACAAGGGAATCGGAAGTGTATAAGTGCTGACTCATTTCCTGGTTTCAGAGTTATGCATTTTGAACTTTATCAACCTTCATCTAAACTGATTGATCGAGGCTCCCCAGTCTGTCTGTGAGCTCGCCTGTTCCACTTCAGGCGGCTTCCCTGAACGCCCCGCGGTGATTTCTTAGCGGACACGAAACCTATTTTGGTTCGGTAAATGTCTGCTGTCAGTCAGCCCGGTGAAGGCAGGTTAGTCAGCCACTCATCTGCCCCAGGTGCTGCTGCTGACAGACGAGCAGAGACGTTTAATGAAGATGGATTCAGTGTGGATTGGTTAGAACGCTCACGTCACGCTCCCAGAGGGCATTCGAGGTCAGTCTCGTTTATAGATTCATGCGCAGAGATAATTACTGTAATATAATCGAAGCGCCTCGTAAAAAAAGGGGAGACTCTGCCTTTTATTTATCCGTTGCCATGATGAATCATAGCTTCGTAGATGATGCCATTTTCTCAAGTCACTAAGCACGCCCTTCTCAGTCAGAGTTGATTGAATAATATCTGATCAGCCACACTGGAACCAAACTCTCCGGTTATGTTTCTCATGTCGGGGTTAGTCACCTCGGAGTTCAGAGTCGGGTCATCGTTTATTTTACCCAATTTCTGGAACAAGCCCCCTGCTCTCCAGCCTCACTTGGTAGGAAAATATGCCAATAAAAACACAAATGTTGATTTATTAGCATTAGATCAAAGTATGTTTAGATCCTTACTCGTGGCACATACATACAGAGCTGTAGGTAGCAGCATCAGCGCGCCAAATCAAGACTGCACTCTCAGATCGGATCTCAACTCGACGGTGTGGTTCTGGTCTGCTTACCAAGCAGGGATGTGTGTGTGTTCCATCTGGGTGGTCAGCCAATACATTAAGCAGCGCATTATGTAAACAGCAACCAGCTAATAAGGCACAGTGGCCGTGAAGCTGCTGCTTATTTGTATAGTGATACATGAAAACATCAGCTGCAGAAACACAATATGTGTGTGTGGATTTTTTTTGGTTTCTAAATTACACGACCTCCGCTTTAACGTTGAAATTTGGTTTCGGGGGCTGAAACCCCAAAAAGAAGAACTCGTTCCATAAGTGAACACTTGTAAAAGACTTTTGTAAAATGACTTCAATCAATAGAACTTGTGTGGACCTGCAGAGTGAGTAATGTCTGGACAGCGCTACGTGGTCATGTGACTTTAACACATATTAAAAGACAAATATGAAACTCACAGACCTCAAACATTACAGCGTTTAAACCAGTCCATCGTGACACGTAAAACAAAATAGATTGTTAAGATGTCATTTCTGAAGTTTTGAGATATCTGTGCCTGAAATTGCTGCCTCCACCCAAATAAAAGGGGTTGCAATCAGAAACTAGATAACTCTTGGAGACTGAGAGTTTATGCCCAAAGCGTCCCAAACCTCACTGTCAACATGCATCAATGGAACTACTATGTTAAAACTTCAGGTATGTATCTACCCCAAAATGTAAAGTGATGATACATTTACAAAACAGCTGTTGTGCATCTCCATGGCTGTATACATCTGTTTTTATGTATTTGTTAATGTGAATGAAAAGGCTAATGATGCAACTCATGAGCTTGCATGCCATCGTCTCGCTCTCTTTATATTAAGAACTCAGTTAATGTTGAAGTCATCCCTTCAACATTTTAACCAAATATACATTTGTGAAAAATTGTCATAATTAGCCTATGAATTATTGAATAATGGCGAAAAAACCCCAAAAATATTTAAAAACTGACAATAGAATTTGCATTCATTGTTAATCTTTGATTTTTCCAATTTAATCAGTGAAAGATTTTAAATAAAACGTGTGAAAATATTGTTCTGTTTGATGCAGCCTGTTGGCGTATAATATAATATTATATGTTATTCAGAGTTAACATTAAATATAAAGAAAGAATGTATTTAGAATGATGAAGAAAGTTCTATTATTATTTATATTCATCACACATCATAGAAGTATATTTCATTATTCTTTGGCTTAATCTATGGTTCCAGTACTTTCTCTTCACTAATTGACACAAGAGGGTGAAAACCTGCATGTATGATAAGATAACCGACTTTGGTACTTTGGAGGATCCAAACTTCGAGTAAAAAAAATAATTTTGCTGTAAAATATTTTTTCTACAATCGTCCATTTCAAAAACCGGACTAAAGTTATGAAAAGACATGGTTGGGCTAAATCGGGGGATTTGTTCCTCACTAATAGTTGTGAAATCTCTCAACTATTGGATGGATTGCCATGAAACTTTGCACAGACATTCATGTTTCCCAGAGGTTGTACCCTGATGAATTTGGTGATCCCTCAATTTTTCTTCTTGCGTCCCCATGGGGTTGATATTTGTGGTTCAGAAATATCTTGGACACTATGGGATGGATTGTCATGAAATTTGGTACAGACATTCAAGGTCCCGAGAGGATGAATTCTAACAACTTTGTAATTCTCTAACTTCTTCGCCAGCATCAGTTTGATATTTCTGTTTGTCATTGAGATATCTTAACAACAACAATCAACTCACGCAGAAGGCAGGCTGGACTACTTTGCCACTGCCCTCCTGTTTTGATGCCGGTCGAGGTTGTAGGAATGGACAATGGCAAATGCAGAAGACATGTTGATATTAGCGCTTTTTTAATTACTATATTATTTTTTTTTCCTCCTCCTCATCCAACAGCAGAGCGACAGCAAGCGCTCGATTTCTGCTTGGATCTTTTTTCCCCCCGTTAGTCACATTTGATCGCCTGGTTGCGCACGCATCCCGGGTGTTTTGCCCAACGCACTTTGCCAAGGGGGCTTTTTCTTTAGCGGCAGCGCCTGTTGCGACGCATTCCGATGAGATCGGGGCCTAAGAGAGGTTTGAGAGAGATGACAGCATGGAGCATGAAACAACTGACCTTCTACTTCTTGGCTACAGACTGTCTGAGAGAGTTTCCTCTAGTCTAACCAAAGTAGCCCAACCATGTTGAGATAGACCTGCAGCGGTGAGTCAGCTCTCTCCGCTATGAACATTATTAAAACCAAGTACGGATCCAGGCTCGCCAGTGAGCACAGCATTTACTGCCAATTTGTATACTTCCACTCGCTATTTTGACTGCAGAAGTGCATTCATACTGACAGGTATGGCAAAATGCAGTGCACTATGAGTACCCAGATGGTCTACTCACCAATGGTCAAACAGTTAAAGGGTGAAACGCTGCACACTTCTCAACCTCACCAGGCGCCATCTTGGCTTTGTGGAGGTAGGGGAGGTTCCGGCAGCGGTTGCTCCAGTGAACACCGCACTGTAAAAATATAAGCTAGGTGCCACGATACTGTTGTCGCATATAAGCCATTACAGGGCTCAACATCAACGGTTGCCCACAAGTGAAAAATAAATGTGATCTTTAATAAATATGTGATGGGGAGTTCGCCAGAATGCTTTCTAGGAGGTTCCATTCAGTTACATTGTGGTAGGTTCAAGCTCCAAACGGGTAAAAAATGGGTGTTGGGCGAATGTAAATTATAACATCATCATGATGTGTTCAAATGTGATCTTGTACAATGTGTTTTTTGACGAGAAACTTGAATAAATACAGTTGTTTGATGGAGAAGTTTTCACAGCGATGTAAAATAGATATCAGAGAGGGAATTATGGTCTGTTTAACTTCCTAGAACTGACTCCAAGGAGCTTATAATACATTATTAAAACTACAAATGCCACCCAAAACATTTTATCAAAGCAAATATTAAAAAAAAAAAATTTAAAATTCCAAATCAATTTAATTGTGTGTTTTTATGCAAATAACCACAATGGATGACTAACAAAGTTAGGGTTAACATATGGAAGACATAGATAGTCCTCACTTTAGATTAAATAAGTTCTTAATCGTTTACCTACACTTTATAAATTATGTTATTAATCATCTACAACTCCTTAATAATTGGTTTGTAATATATATATAATAGTTAATTTACAAATGAGGAATGAATCCACCATTCATAAAGTATGAAAACACAATCATGAAACACATAATAGATGAGCTTATTAATCAACAATAAAACATTTATATGAATATGATACAGGGCTGGTTTCATGACAACAAACTGCTTGTTAGTAAAAATTATAATGATATATATATATACAGTGCTGTGAAAAAGTATTTGCCCCCTTCCTGGTTTCTTATTTTTTTGCATATTTGTCACACTTAAATGTTTCAGATCATCAAACAAATTGTAATATTAGACAAAGATAACCCGAGTAAATACAAAATGCTGTTTTTAAATGATGATTTAATTTATTAAGGGAGAAAAGCTATCCAAACCGACTTGGCCCTGTGTGAAAAAGTAATTGCCCCCCCTTGATAAATCATGAATGAACTGTGATTTTTTGGAAAGCTGAGTTCAATTTCACTATCCACACCCAGGCCTGATTACTGACAGACCTGTTGAATCAAGAAATCACTTAAATAGAACCTGTCTGACAAAGTGAAGTCGACTAAAAGATCTCAAAAAGCAACACATCATGCCGCGATGTAAAGAAATTCAAGAACAGATGAGAAACAAAGTAACTGACATGAATCAGTCTGGAAAGACCCCAGAACAACATCTAAAGAACTGCAGGCCTCAGTCTCCTCAGTTAAGGTCAGTGTTCATGATTCAACAATAAGAAAGAGACTGAGCACAAATAGCATCATGGGAGAGTTCCAAGGCGAAAGCCACTGCTAACCAAAAAGAACACAAAGGCTCGTCTCACATTTACAAAAAACATCTTGATGATCCCCGAGACTTTTGGGCAAATATTCTGTGGACTGACCAGACAAAAGTTGAACTCTTTGCAAGGTGTGCGTCCCGTTACATCTGGCGTAAAACTGACACAGCATTTCATAAAAACAACATCATACCAACAGTCACACATGGTGGTGGTAGTGTGATGGTAGACCTGGACGACTTGCTATAATTGATGGAACCATGAATTCTGCTCTCTACCAGAACCTCCTGAAGGAGAATGTCGAGCCATCAGTTCGTGACCTCAAACTCAAGCACACTTGTGTTGTGCAGCAGGACAATGATCCGAAACACACCAGCAAGTCCACCTCTGAATGGCTCAAGAAAAGCAAAAAGAAGGTTTTGGAGTGGCCTAGTCAAAGTCTGGACTTAAATCTGATTGAGATGCTGTGGCCTGACCTTCAACAAGCTGTTTATGCTCAAAAACCATAGAATGTGGCTGAATTAAAACAGTTCTGCAAAGAAGAGTGGGCCAAAATTCTTCCACAGCAATGTGAAAGACTCATTGTCAGTTATTGCAAACGCTGGATTGCAATTGTTGCCGCCAAGGGTGACAAAACCAGTTATCAGGTTTAGGGGGCAATTACTTTTTCACATAGGGCCAAGTAGGTTTGGATAGCTTTTCTCCCTTAATAAATTAAATCATCATTTAAAAACTGCATTTTGTATTTACTCGGGTTATCTTTGTCTAATATTACAATTTGTTTGATGATCTGAAACATTTAAGTGTGACAAATATGCAAAAAAATAAGAAACCAGGAAGGGGGCAAATACTTTTTCACAGCATTGTATATATATAGTCAAATGTAGTTTGAGTTTTGGCTGTTGTCAAAAGTTGATTCTATAATTGATTTAAAGCTTTCTGTCAACCACTCCAAAGATGCTGTTATTAAAAAAGTAAACCAAGATTTGAGCAATCTCTTTTTGGTCTTTTAATATCACGGCAAACAGTTTAGTTTAATTACCCAGTTAATCTGACACATTGTACAACCATCAGTGTATTTAAGAATGATGATCAGCTTAAGCTGTCAAGTTAAAGATTATTATTTTTCCAGGTCCCCCGTCACACATTAAGTTCAAAGGTCCACTTAATATTCTACATTTTCTTCAAAGCTTTCAAATGCATTTCAGTCAGCGTGTGGAGTTTGAGAATCGACTGTATATAGAAAGTGGACATTGGCACCTTTTGGTTTGGGGACTACCGATTTTTTTTTTTTTTATCGGAATTTTGGATGTCGCCATCTTGGTTTTTGGCTGTCGCCATCTTGGTTTTTGGATGTCACCATCTTGGTTTTTGGCCTTCGCCATCTTGGTTTTTGGATGTCGCCATCTTGGTTTTTGGATGTCACCATCTTGGTTTTTGGCCTTTGCCATCTTGGTTTTTGGATGTCGCCATCTTGGTTTTTGGCTGTCGCCATCTTGGTTTTTGGATGTTGCCATCTTGGTTTTTGGCCTTCGCCATCTTGGTTTTTGGATGTCACCATCTTGGTTTTTGGCCTTCGCCATCTTGGTTTTTGGATGTCGCCATCTTGGTTTTTGGATGTCGCCATCTTGGTTTTTGGCCTTCGCCATCTTGGTTTTTGGATGTCGCCATCTTGGTTTTTGGATGTCACCATCTTGGTTTTTGGCCTTTGCCATCTTGGTTTTTGGATGTCGCCATCTTGGTTTTTGGATGTTGCCATCTTGGTTTTTGGCCTTCGCCATCTTGGTTTTTGGATGTCACCATCTTGGTTTTTGGCCTTCGCCATCTTGGTTTTTGGATGCAACCAGAAGTAACACAGGTGGAGCTAAGTGCAACCAAACTCTGAATAAGACATTGTTTGGCAACCAAAATATTACAATTAACTTTTATGAACTGAAAACAAACTGTGAAAGGGTTAAAGTTCTAAGACGCTCTCACTCCCTCACTTCGTTCCTAGCAGTATGGGAGTCAGTCTAATTTGTATCTGATCTGTAAGTCTCAGAGTTCAACTCTGGACAGGCTGATAAATGACGGCAATTAAAGCGTTCTCATTAATGTTGTTTTTAATTCAGCCCATCCACGTAGGGTATTCATCATCGTGCAGGTGTCTGTTTGTGTGTGTGTGAGCGAGTGTGTATTTTGATAGTGAAACAAGAGACAGAGGGTGACGGGTAGAAAGAGAGGCAAAGAGAAAGGGAGAGAAATCGAGGAACGGAGCGCAAACCAATGTCAAGTGTTTGTTTTGGCTTGATGTCGCCATTACTTGAGAGGAGCTGGAGAGAGGAAGCGAAGAGTGAATGAGGATTGATTGAATGCTGATGGAAAATAAAAGGTATGAAATATGGACATGTGTTGCCTGTGATGATCATGGTGATACATTGATCATGACCAGTGCTGGACAGCAACACATTTCAGTGAGGCAATTACTCACAAGTCATGTAAAGAGCTAGAACTTTAAATTCAGTAGTTACATAGCAGTCAATAACCTCCTAAACTCTTGCATGACACTTTAGAGGGGCTGCACTGGGCTGACCAATGTAAATGAAAGTAACGAGAGATCTCTTCATAATTACTTGGTTGACCCTGCTAACTCGACTCAAAGGTGGCCTGCCTTTGCATTATTGGCCGCCGCCTTGATAGAAAAGTTTTGTTTGAAAGCTAGGTCAGCTTAAGTTACAGAAGTAATGTAGTTTGTTTGTCTGCTACCCAGGGAGGTTGCATTTCCACTGTGCTGCTAAACATAGAACCGTCAATGACTTGGCCTTTGATGTTTCCAGAACAGCGACCAGTTTGTGGCTTTGCGCGACGTGCAGCTACATATAGAAAGGGAGGATGTGCCTGTGATTGAGTAATCAGCCTGATCAATACACTATTGTGCGCCCCCCCCCTTTAGGTTTACATTGGGCCGGCTCGTACGTATTACAAATATTCACTGGATTTATGTCTGCTGCCTGGTTTGGACAGAAGTGCTAACAAAGATGTCCTCTGCTACACAAAACATCTCAATCAAACTATTGTGACAGTCGTGACAGTAAACATATTAGACTTAAATAAATTGTGTCTGACTCCATCAACCCACCTATTGTGTCTGGCCTTGACAGCATTTGAATACATTGAGCTGTGGAATGTCTTCTTCTCTTTATCTCACGCTAAGACCAATTAGCTCAATCTGTTCGTCAAAATGGGCCCCGCCCACCGCACCCCTCAGGCACCCGGCGTAGCTCAGAGGAGGCACACACACACACACACACACACACACACACACTGGACACGAACCTTTCACAGTGAAGCACACGCATAGACACACAACCACAAAATATCAAAGCTAACACGCCTTTAATCACCGGTTTCTGCACACGCACACCTCGACACGAAGGTTATGACAATTAAAGACATATCAAAGACTTGCGGAGCCACATGCACACCTGAAAAACGAGAACACGCATTCCTGTTGATCAATCTATGCCAACGCATCTGAGGAACTGTAGGATTTTGGACTCGGGCCACATTTGATATTGATCGGTTTAAAAATGAATGAATGAATAAATGCACACAGAAGGACTCGCAAATGTATTATCTGATTTATATGTAAATGACATCCAACCATTATCTGTAACCGCTCATCCTATTCCTTCACACCAATCTAGAGTCAACGAGTAACCTGCGTGTTTTTAGACTGTGGGTAGAGGCGGGGAACCCGGAGGAACCCACACTGACAATTAAAAAAGAAATTTGGAAAAATAGTTTAATTATGTATAAATGCAAACAAAATCCAAATAAAACAAAATAAGATTCACAAATATATTTCTGATGCGCATACACATATTTCTAGTTTGAAATAAATGTAATGAAAATCCACAAATTTTCATTAAAAACCTACTTGGATGTTGTTATATTTATATACAAACTGTTGAACCTTCATTAATGAAGCGCTTGTCATATATGAACTTCACTGTATTTGTGTGTGGGGATTGGGAGATGGAATTGTCTGTAGCCAATCAGATGTCGCCACCATTTACAACCAGTCACATGAGCGTGCCCCCATCAAGGGTAGCTGGCTTCGGTGAAATGCCTCCAACATCTGACTTGTGCAGCCCATACAAGTGTTGAAACGACCAAACGTGGGCAGAACGGTATGTAAGGATCCCCAAAAACAATCCAAGCAAATCAAAACAGCAACTGGAATGACGGTTACATCCACAAAGTTGAAGGAAAGACCGTTATCTGGCAAACCAACAAATAGCCACGTTAACGTTAGCCAACGCTCGCTAATGCTGTAGAATTCGTTCAACATTGTGGATTTACGTTCAATACAGTTGAAGTCGCTGTATCCCTTTGTTTGGATTCTTATGGGGATCTTTACAGACTTATCTGCCCGTGTTTGTCGGACAATTCCACTGTGTAAAAATCACAAATATGTGAAATATATCCTCCTTTTGCTTTCCACCCCGTTTCTTGCCTGAGTATGAACTGAGTACACCCTCGTGGGGGAAAGCTCATGCGATTGAAAATGGGGGCGACATCTGATTGACTACAGTTAATGTCAAATCCTTTTAATCACATATGTGGATTTCTATTACATTTACTTTAGAGAAATATTTGCGTGTGCATCAGAAATATATTTGTGAATCAAATTCTTTTGGTATGTGATTACATATATGTATTCTGATAACTTGTTTTGTGTGCATTGAAAAATATTTTGTGGACAGAGTCATTTGTGAACTCTTCAGTTATTAGAAGTTATTATTGAGAATAATCTTGCCCCATAGTCCAGCCTAAAAATATGTGTGTTTAAGTTAATTATACACTCAATTAGGTATTTCTTATCTTTTTTTGAGCTGAGGCCTGAAAATAGGCCTCGTTTTTAAAAGGTTAAGCGAGGTACCCATAGACTGTAAGAAGTGCTCAGAAGTCGCCACCGTTGCGTCATTCACTGGTTTGTGGACTACGTTTTTGAAGCTTCGATTTTGGTGTTTCGGCCGATGCCATCTTGGTTTTTTGAAACAGAAGTGACATGAGAGGGTGGAGCTAATTACAACGGAATGCTGAATCAGACATTTTAGGCTACCAAAATGTTACAATTTACTCAACAACTCCTAGTAGTGCACAGGGTGTGGAACTGGGAACGGGAGAAATGGTTGAAACATCAGACACGTGTTGAAACAACCAAACTTGGGCAGATAAGTCTTAGAGTCAGCAGGCAGTCAATAAAAAGGGATTTCGATAAAGTGTGAGTCCCTGCAACCACTAGAAGTCCTTGAACATGCAGCCTTACTGGGCACCCAAAAAATGATGCATCTTTCTACAGCAGAATCTCCATAGACCGAGTGGACAGACACAGAGGTGCACTCACTCACTCACTCACGTACGTACACACACACACGCAACCAATCGAGTGATTGTCATGTCAGAGATAAAAAATGACTAAAGGCCGAGCCTATATCTGCCCCACAGTGGACAGCAAATGTAGAATTTGAATCAAAAACAACTGATGAATGCATTTTACAGGTAGTGACGCACTATGAGGCCCATAATATCAATGCATACACATCTTGGTCTGAATCAACTGCATTTAAAGTGTCTCAATAGCCTTACTGATTATTAAATCATTGGTCATAACAAGGTTAGTTGTAAAGAGTATTTTTTTTGTATTGGATTTAGACTAGCTTTGTTTTCACTCAGTGTCATTGCAATGTGGACCTGTTATGTGATATCATCAAATATTGATCCGTGTCGGACTTTCTTACGACCTCCTCTCGTTTCATTTGGGCTGATTCTGAGAACGTTTCCGGATCTTGTGACATCTCGAAAAATGTCGTCCAAAATTTTGCCATAACACGGTTCCATGATGCAAATTTTGTTTTACATTTTTTAACATCATTTGAGGATAACGTCATGTCACCCAGCCCTGACTCCCAGACAGGACAAAGACATTCTATTTTCTTATAGGCGGCTAGGATTTTTTTTTTTTTTGCAACCCGAGGAGTCGCCCCCTGCTGGCCATTAGAGAGAATACAAGTTTAAGGCACTTCCGCAGTGGTTTAAATTGTCAGAACTGGGAGTTGTCGCCTGGTGGTAACCCAGGTGAGTCAGTACTTCATCTGGTGACAGATGAGAACTTGCATCACGATCTAGGCTACCTGCCTGCCGTGGGTAATAAAGTCACAACAAAGATGTTAAATTAGGCATTTCAATCTAAACTTGAGTTTGTGCGTCCTCCTTCCATCTAACCCTGCTGCTCTGCTTCTACACTTACTTACCAGTTTTCCAATCCATTATGCATCTGTGTCACACTTTTCTCATCCAACTGCAGCTGTTAACCAAAATGTTGAACAATGTAAAGGCAGGTAGAGAAGCGCGACCTCAAAGACGTTAACAACCAAACAGCCCTGTTCCTTATTCCCTCATGGCCGATTCCGATTTTCCAATTTTCTAAAAGTCTGACTTGTTGATTCGCAATTATTTTTACAATTGCGATTTTATTTCTAAGAACTGAAATTGACAGCGGGCTAACATTTTTCACAACCGTTCCGGAACGTCCCAAAACATATTGCATGTAGTCCGGAGGCAAACACGCATGGATCATTGTTGCCTTTCGAGATCGTTTTGCAAAGTCGGGAGGAGAGAATGCTGCTTTTATTATTACCTGTTTGTTGACACTGAATGTAATGTACTAGAGCAGTGTTTTTCAACCTTTTCTGAGCCGCGGCACATTTTTTACATTAAAAAGAGCCCGCGGCACACCAGCAACCAAAAAAGTTGTAAAATGACAAACGCTAAGCACTGCTGAAGTGCTACCGAGCAAAACAATGGATCATGCGCCAGCGGTTCTGCAAAATAAAAGGATTTGGTTCTGGCATCGTTCCGCGTACCACTTTACAACAAAACCGCAAAACAATTTGACCACAGTGGTGATAACGATAATTATGAGCAATTTTAATCTTTGGAATTGGTTCAGCAGAGTTTAACAGAGAAGATTTACAGGCTACTTCTGCAAGTAATCCTCAGGACTATTCAACGATTACCAGATTCCTTTTGTACACACCCTACGGATGAAAGGCACATGCGCAAACATGCACACACCTGTATTTATGTGCTCAATGAGAAATGTGTCCATACGGATTATTATGTGGTAAATCCATACTTTGCATAAGTAGAGGCTTACCAGCTGATACGTATAACCTCTCTCACTTTTCTTTAAACAAACAGTTCTCAAGCCTTTAAGCTAACGTGTGGCAAACGGGGAAACTTTGGCTGGAATATAAAAATTGCATACATTAATCTTCCTGCTTAAGTGAGCGTGAGTTGTTGCTAACTTCGGGGTTAACCCCCTTCACTTTAATCAGCTGGCAGTAACTTGGCTTGTGTGTCCACAACATTGCATGCAACATCATGGCTGAACTGGAGACTCAGTTGCCCGGTTTGCGAATAATACTGCAGCTGGCGATGAAGGATGGATTTAAGCTGTTCGTGCATCGGTTGTCGTTACAGCAGCTTGTTAACTAGGAGGACCAAATTAGAAGAAATTCACATTTTTCCTCTTTATGAAACGTTACACTGGCACCTCTGGTGGTCTTGTGGCTTCTGCAGGGAAGTTCCTCTTGTTTCTCCGCTTTTGTGATGCGCAACGTTGTTACACTAAGCAACTATGACATCGAAGACTTTCCCACATTCTTACAAACTGCACCCCAACACTTCCTGTTGATGCCTGGTTAATGTTGGAAACTGCACCCCAAAATTTCCTGCTACTGTTAGTAACTGGACTGCAAAACCTCCAGTCAATGTTAGTAACTGCACTGCAACACTTATGTTTTGTGTTAGTAACTGTACTCCAAAACTACCTGCTAATGTTAGTAATTGTACTCTAAAACTACCTGCTAATGTTAGTAAGTGCACTGCAACACTTATGGTTTGTGTTAGTAACTGTACTTCAAAACTTCCTGATAATGTTAGTAACTGCAATGCAAAATGTGCGCTAAATGTTAGTAACTGGACTCCAAAACGTCCTGCTAATTTACAACTGGACTGCAAAACGTCCCGTTAATGTTAGCAGCTGTACTCAGAAAATGTCCTGCTAATGTCAGTTACTGCACTGCAAAACGTACGTTTAATGTTAGTAACTGCACTGCAAAATGTACGTTTAATGTTAGTAACTGCACTGCAAAATGTACGTTTAATGTTAGTAACTCACTGCAAAAGTTACGTTGAATGTTAGTAACTGCACTGCAAAACATATGTTTAATGTTAGTAACTGCACTGCAAAAGTTCTGTTTAATGTTAGTAACTGCACTGCAAAAGTTCTGTTTAATGTTAGTAACTGCACTGCAAAACGTACGTTTAATGTTAGTAACTGCACTGCAAAAGTTACGTTTAATGTTAGTAACTGCACTGCAAAACGTACGTTTAATGTTAGTAACTGCACTGCAAAAGTTACGTTGAATGTTAGTAACTGGATTCCAAAACTTCTGGCTAATGTTCGTAATTGCACTGCAAAACTTTCTCTTAATTTTAGTAACTGCACTGCAAAACTTCCAGTCAATGTTGGCAAAAAGATGTCAAGTGTCAAGAAAGTCATTTTAAAAGTCACTGCTGCCAATTTTTTTTGCAGCAACAAGTATTTTTACTTTGATACTTTATTTGTATTTTGACATTGTTTTATTAATTACGGAGAGGATCTGAGTACTTCTGGCACTTGGAAAAGACCGACGCATTTAAAATCTGTAAAAACATTTTGCCCAAAAGCATTTAGATTTCTGGGTTATGCAGTAAAGTCTATGAGATCTGGACACATTTCTCAGCAAAACACAGCAAAATGAAAAATTAAAGCTGACCCAATCAGATCATAGAGAGCTGCTCTGTCTGGAGACCAGTTAGTAGAAGCCCAGTCGGCCTCTGGAAAAGGCAGTGGGCAGCTGTCTGTCATGATGAATAGCCAGCATTTAAATACAGTGTCATTGCATCTGGTCCCTCTGTCAGCTGTGCGAGAGGTCATGCTAAACTTTCCCAGTGACATGTTTTCAGTGTTAGTAGGCTAGTTTAAATGAGTTGATAAATACTCTGGGGTCAACTGGAGGATAAGGGCAAGATCTGAGAACACAGCTGCTGAAACTGCTATCATCTGTTCTTTCATCTCATTTCTTTTTGTGTGTGTGTGTGTAGACTGCTAAGTTCATGCAGTGGTCACACAATTTTGATAAGTCATGCCTACAGGCTACATGAGAATCCACTGAGAATGTACTGAACCGATGTCCCTTTTGGTTCCACAACATGCCAAGAACAGGAACAATTTCCAAGATGGAAGAATATTTTTACGGTATTTAAATTGAGAGTCAAAATAGTTTTGAATTTACGAAGGAATTTGTTTCTCACACTGCAAAGTTGCAAAACCTCAAAGTTAAATCCTTTGATTGCCATTATTTATTTTTGGCACCTGAACACCATCAGATCACGTTACAGTGATCCAATGCCCGCCAGGTTTCACAGACAATCAGCTGTGCAATGTAAACCCTCAGTGATATCATCTAATCAGACAGATGGTATGATTAGATGATCTATCAATGTTAAGTCATTAATGCTAATGACTTAACATTATGTCACTGTGATGATGACTGCGTATGATTTTATGTAAACAGATTTCAAATGTGTCAGTCTTTTCCAAGTGGCGGAAGAAGTATTCAGATTCTCTCCTTGAATAATAGGGCCAATAAAACAACGTCAAAATACAAAGTATCAAAGATAAAAAAATGCTCGTTCTGCAGAACATTGGTAGCAGTTACTGATATTGTTGATACTGATGCGTCAATGCGTACGCAGCATTTTACTGCTGGTTGAGGTGAAGCTACTGTAGCTACTGTAACTACACTGTATACAGTTAGGACCTTTATTCCAGTGGTTCCCCAAAGGGTCGCAAGATAAATCTAAGGGGTCATGAGATGATTATGGGGTAGAAGAGGAGAAGAAAAAGTTCTGCAACATGGCATCATCTTTTGGGGCTAAATCTTTGTTTTCTTTTGTGCAATTTTGGATAATTTACCTTTCTGGGCCAAAAACAGTGACTTAACTGAAACCATCTGAGAGGTTTAGATGAGGGGGAAAAATCACTTTGGTGAAACTCAGAAAAACTTTTTTTTGTATCAGCTGGCTTTTCATTTGACCATTGACAGCATATTTGGGGTGATGTGTGTGTGTTTATTTTAAAACCTTGTTATTTGGAAAGATGCCGGTACTGCTACCAGTTCAAAAAAAGGATTAAACACAGGTATTATTTAATTGGAGAAGTTTGATACTACTTGGCACTGAGTTATTTCAGTTGATACTTTAAAGGTATCATGGGCCGATACCCAGCCCTAGTGATTAATGCGGCTTGCCCCACCTGTCCATTCTGTATTCCTTCTACTAATAATATAGTCGGCCTCTCCTCCACCTTGTGTCTAGTTGCGGCAGGCCAACGCCTGTGATCACCAAAATGGGTCAGGCCCACTTGTGCTGGCGCCTGTGTTCTGTTTCAGGAAAGTAGATCCCTTTTTCAAAATGTAATCGATTTAAACATTTCACTTAATTAAAAGTAGCTATAGCTCTGGAGTAAAACAGACAATATTTCCATCCATATTGGCTACTGATGATAGCATCACAACACATAAAGGGTTCTAGTATGTTCTAGAAACTTCAATAAATGCTGACATTTTGTCCCTCGCATGTCACGGTAGTCGTTTGTCAGTCAAGGTAACGTCAACCGTGCTTTTTCCCCAAAACTTAAATATGTGGTTTTGTTGGCTAAACCTAACTTCCTGTGATGTCGGAAGTTTTTTTTTTTTTTTTGGAAAGACGATGTCACGAGCAGAAACTGACACACCGTCCCTAAACACTTTCAGAACTGACAGAAGGGAACCTAAGGAGGGACAGTTTGAAGCTTTGGGACGCTGGCGCCGGTATTTGACGAGTCGGGAGTGAGAATGTGTCGACTACGATGAGCCTTTCCATGGAAATGCACAGAATTCAAACACATCCTAAATCATTTGTCTCAACTCTCTCTGGACCGGTTTATACGGTCCACAGAACGGTTGTCAATGTGCTGTGCGTGGTCCTGTTGATGGTGTCCATCAAAAGCCCTGCTGCACACGTTGTCGTGGACAACGTCTTAAGGACACTTCTTATGTTCAACCTCGTTGGGTGGTTTCGTGTCATTCGGAGGCTGACAAACCCCCTCGTTTTGAGAGAACGATTGGCTCGTTTTACGCGTGAACTCGCCTCGGTAAACCACGCGTGATGCGGCACAGTCGCAGACGGAGAGAGGTGTGCTCGAAAACCTCGACCTCGTGTCCTCAAAGTCCCTTGCGTAGCCGACATCTGCAACGTACAAACATGCAAACAAGTCACACTCGGTCTTTCCCTCCCTCTTTGTCTCTCACACACCCTCACAAATCTGTCTCTTGGGCGCACACACACACACACACACACACACACACCCAAGGAGACACACGTGGGAGGATTGACGCCGCGCTGTCTGCAGTGCGTTGACGAGTATTGTTATTAACTGCGGTGTGAATAGAGGCAGCAGTACATCCCCTGCTCTCCGGCTGCTGCAGGGCTGCAGGGCTCGCCTTTGTTCTGCGCTCCATAATGGCGCGGCATAATTACAGTCTAAGCCGAGAAGGCACACACACAGCAACGTCTACCTTACCGCTCGCCTCGCCTCACCTCGCAGGGGAACGGAGGAACACACGGGCACGTGCTGTTTTAATGTGTGTGCTCATGTTAATCTGTTAAGTTTGTCCGTTTGTTGTTCACCGTCACTGGGACTCGCTGTTCCTGGGAAAGTCTAAAAAGGTTCCTCTTCATCGTCGTACACAAAGCTCATCAGCGTGAACTAAAATGACCTCCACTCGCAAAAGAGCAATCACCGGTTGCGCTTTTTGTTTTACCTCAAACTGCCCCACGATTGGCTACTGATGACATCACGCGCGCGGGACAAATAATGATTTGCCGTTTAAATGACGTTTAATGACGGGTTTTAAATGTAATGAAGATCGCAGTATGCTTCAAATAAACGCGTCTGACTCATTTGTACACACAAAAAGTAAAAAAAGACCGAAAAAAGAGAGCTTTATATGTAATGTCAAGCTTCCGAATTTCGCTTCGGGATTTACGACGCTCTTCGTTGGACGCCTCTCAAAGGTTCGTTGTCGTCGTTGTTTGTGCCGACGGCGCTGTTAGCTGCAAGCCGCCGGGCCAGCCGTCGCCAAGTTGAGAGCCGCTGAGAAGCAATCGAAATGCTCCTAAATCTCCTATATTGCATCTTTAAGGTCTTTATCAATCCAGAACAACGTGAAGAAAACTGAATGTGGACAATTTGTCAGCAGCAAATTAAACCCAAACACATATATTCACATCATAATATAGGACGTAAATAAAAGACGTCAAAATTTAACAAATGCTTCTTTTCTGCCCGGCAAAAAGGGGTCACTGACATGATATTGATTTGAAAACTATTATACATTCTTATTATCCAAATGATTAGGAACTCTGAGAACCTGGTAATCTGAGTCGAACCTTTTGACATTCCTTGCCCTTCCTCATCCCTCCTTGTCGTCATCTAGTCTCGACCTCTCTTGACTAACAGTATTGTTATATTGTATTGCTGTGATATTACTACAGTAGATACACGTTTTGGGCAGAGTGCTGCTGCATCTGAGGAAGTGCCTGAGAATAATGAACAACGTAAAAAGTGTGAGTGGAGGGAAAGAATTGGGAGGAGATGAAGCGAAGGACGGAGGTTATAGAAAGGAGATCATTTTTACAAATATAATTGGGCTGTCGTTTCGTCTGTAATCTATTTTAAGGTGTAGCGTATGTTCATCACGAATGAGTCGAAGGGGCTAGATTGATAGATATTATGTTAAAGCTGCTCCGATCAATATCTTTATATCAGCAATGGTTCAAATAACTGTATGTAAAGTAAAAGGGGTCAAAACCGAAACAGAATCAAGTTGGTGGAGACCAAAACAGAGCTAAAAAAGAGAGTGAGTGTTGGACTGGCTCTTGCCAAGTGGCCGTATGAACAACTCCAAATCACACGTTATATTAGGTTCTTGATATAAAAATGTTATTATAGAGCAGAGACTGAACATTGTGAGATTTATTCCAATCGGATATAGGATGAGTGGCCAGGGCATTCTTTAATCGTTCAGTGTGTAGCATTTGGTCCCAACTAGCGGTGAGA